>NW_028261393.1:9774973-10034973 GCF_051295495.1 Thamnophis sirtalis | reverse complement strand
TCAAACTCAACCCGGGTTTGGCCTGCAATGTGGTTGAACCCGGCCCACAGGGCCGTCCTCGTCTACCCAATGCAAAGAGGAAATATTGGGTCAGTGGGGCTTTGGCCTGGCCTACCCACTGCGAGAAGGAAAGGCCAGCGTAGCTTCGGCCCAGTCTACCCAACGCGAAGAGGAAACATGCCCATGGTTTGGGGAGTGGCGCCAAGCTGGCCGCGCCCACCCAGTTGGCCACGCCATGTGGCCAACCACTGCCCTGATGTGGCCCTCTATGAGTTTGACATCCCTGGATCAGAAGAACGTGAAAAAGGTGCCCCAGACCAGCCTCAAGTGGAACCCAATTCAAGAGGCAGAGGTGACATTCTCCGCTTGGGGGGGGGGGGGGGGAAAGAAATTAATGCAACATTGTAGGCTTCCAGTACATCAATCGCCTTGACAGAAAAGATTTCGTGACTGTAGTTCAGAGCAAGCAACCTGGAGCCTGGTGAGACTTGAACTGCCAAATTGCAGGCAGCCGGCAGTCAGCAGAAGTAGCCTGCAGTACTGCACTCTCACCACTGCGCCATTTCTTCACGTGCTTCTTGCTTTATTCCCCTTTATTTCTCCCCTTTCCCAAAGTTTCCCCTTATTCCTTAATGACTTATGAAGGGAGGGTGAAGAGAAGAGTCTCTAAAACAATCCAAATGGATTTCCTCGGTCTCATCTTCGACAATGAATCCAGCAAATTCATCTTCATCTGGTCTAGAGAGGCGCACCCTACCTTATAAAGGGGAAAGCTAACTCCGTTGCATACGTTGAGAAAGGCCCGGTTTTCAGAAGGTGCCGTCCGGCTTAAGCGATGGATGGAAAGTTTGTGGGCTGGGATGTGAGACCTGGAAGACAACGGCAAAAAGAAGGGGTTTGTTCTCCCCACCCCCTTGCAATTGAACCTACATCGCACTGACCATCGTTAAGTCACGCTTAATCCTCCAGGCATCAGTGGTGGGATCCTACCGGCTTACCAACCGGCTCGGGGATCACACACTTTGCGCGCATGCTTCTCACGTGCGCACCTGCCTGACCTGCGTGGGGCGCGCATGCACAGTTTGGAGACAACTTTCCTTCCACATTACTGCTGGGGAGGAAAACAGCTGAGGCGCAGCAATCCACTCTGCGGCGCGGCTCAGCTGAGAAGATATAAGTCAGTAAAGAGCAGAGACAGGCGGGTGGGCTCACTTGATTGTCCCTCCGGGGGTGGGTTCCGGCTTCTTCTACTGCCGGTTTGCTTAGGGACGAGCTTTGGGCGGGCACGCGCTATGCGTGCATGCACAGTAGTAAAAAAACCTGCTTCTGCACATGCACAGAAGCAAAAGACAAAATGGTGGCGCCCACGCCGCTAGAACCAGTTCGGGGGCGTGGCCAGCCAAGTTACTGTCTACTCGGCCGAACCGGTAAGAACCCACCTCTGGTTCACTCCCACCTGATGGTTGGAGCTACCGGTTCGCCCGAATTGGTCTGAACTGGTAGAATCCCACCCCTGTCATGCATGAAAAGAAAAAATCAAGTCTATTTTCTTTAAAAATATATATATATATATCTGGGGCCAACAATGCTCCTGAAATTTTGTCTCCGGGAAAGGCAAGTGCCAAGAAAGGTTACAAATGATATTCAGTAAACCTCATTTGTAGGAAATGACCCTCAGGAGAAGATTTCATTTCATTTTTCATTTCATTTTATTTGTCTTATATGCCGCCCACTCCCGGAGGACTCCGGGCGGCTCACAGCAGACAAGGGAAAGGGGATAAATAGACAAGACAACACTTTTAAAAAAAAGGCGCAACATTCACAGTTTCTGTGGGGCTGGGTGTTTCACAAGCCCCCTGGCCTGCTGGAGGAGCCAGGACTTGGTGGCTTTGCGGAAGGCCAGGAGGGTAGTAAGGGTCCGGATCTCCACGGGGAGGTCATTCCAGAGGGCCGGAGCTGCAACAGAGAAGGCTCTCCCCCGGGGAGTCGCCAGCCGACATTGGCTGGCAGATGGAATCCAGAGGAGACCTAACCTGTGAGATCTTATCGGTCTGAGGGAGGTAATCGGCAGGAGGCGGTCTCTCAGGTACCCAGGTCCGAAACCAGGATTATTTTACTGCTTTCACGGATAGAGCATTTGCTTGTTATCCACTCTCACCAAATGGCACCCACTTCCTCAAGCCACCCAAGTCATTTCTCCCAGCTGATTTATTTCTCAAAGAGGGAGGGGGGGGGTGGAGGGTAGTAACACAGGACTCTTTGGAGCTTTGGAAAAAAGGGAAATCTCTGGAAAAGGACTCAAAACACCACCCACCCCCCACCCTTAAGAGTTGCACCCAGCCACAAGGAAAACGCCTGGAGGTGACTCACCCAGCTATTTGGCGGGTCAGCAGAGAAGGCAGGGCAATGCTTTTGAAATGCTGGACCTCGCGGCCTACCCTGTCGTGAAGCGGCTGAGTCTCCAGCTGCACCTGTTGCGCCTGAGGGAGCAGTTTTTTCTGTATGAAATCCTGGTTCTGAAGGAGAGGCACGTTTATAAGTTTACAAACAGAGAGGACCAAATCACATTAAAAAAAAAAATCAAGATATACATGACATAAATTCATCAGTATCCACATTTAAAGTGGCCAAGGTTGGGGAAACCGAGGTGTGATCTGTACGCTGAAGGTTTGAAATCTTAATATCTCAAATCTTTTTTTTTTTGAGGAATTTGTTTTTATTTTTAAACATAAAAAAAACATTAAAAAAATTCTCATCCATTACATACAGCATGTCGCTTGGTTACAAGTGTTTTTGCATCCATATTCTCAATTACATTTACAATCACAGATTTTTCATCTAATATAACTAGGTACCTCACTTTCACTGTACAGTGTATATTCAATTACAATTAATATATTTTTTTTCCCCAATAAACCTAATTCCCTTACTTTCTTGATTATCTGTTTAATAACCATATACCTTTGGTTCTACCACAAAACCGCGGACGAAAAATTGCGGTCGACGAAAGCGCGTATGTGATGTCATCACAGCGCGACGAAAAAGATCGGAAAATGTAAAAATAAAGCTAAAACCTTCCCCTAACCCCCCCAAACCTAACCCTAAACCTAACCCTAACCCTTAACCTAACCCTAAACCTAACCCTCAACGTAACGAAAAACCTAACGCTAACCCTTAACCTAACGCTAAACGTAACGCTAACGCTCTAACCCTAACCCTTAACCTAACCCTAACCCTAACCCTTAACCTAACCCTTACCTTTATGTGAATGGGCTTGCTGTAATTTAATTTTTATTTCAATTTTTCGATCTTTTTCGTTGCGTTGTGATGACGTCACATACGCGATTTCGTCGACCGCGCTTTTGTGGAACGCGCTTTTGACGGGTCACGTATACCTTTAGCCGCCCTGAGTCTCTTTGAGAGTGGGTGGCATACAAATTAATTAAATAATAAAATAAAATAAATAAATAAAATCACATATCCCGATATGAAATTTTTTTTACCAACCATTTATATTTGTATATCACTGTTTTCAATTATGTATAATCCCACCAATCAACTATCGGGTATGCTTATGTTCATTATTGTCCTTGTACGTCATACATTCAAACAAAGATGTTATTCCTTAATTTTTCAACAAAGTATTCTAAATAGTCACTTCATATATATACCAATTTTTAATCACTTCCTTATTAAAATTATTTATCAACAACAAGGGATCTTTATAGTATATACTTAATATCTCAAATCTTAAAGGAGTCAAACGGGGGATGAGCAGAGGCCTCGGACGGATGGCGGGGCGAATGGGCAATCTCACCTCAGCCTGGTTCTTGCGAAGCTGGGATTTGAGAAAGGAAGTCCCTTTGATAAGGGCCCGAATATGCTGCTGTTTCTCATTCTGTGGGAGGAAAGCAGAGGAAGAGAACGACGGGGATGCGAGTCCCTCGACAAACTAGCGCAGTGAGGGCTAACCTTTTTCTAACGGTGTGCCAAAATTGGGCATGCACACGCTATTGCACACGTCCCCACCTGCACACATGCGCACGACCACACCCACTACCGGTGCGTGTGCGCCCCTCCAAAGAGGGGGAGTTTTTTGCCCTCCCCAGGCTCCAGAGGCTTTCCTGAAGCCTGGGGAGGGCGGAAAATGGCGCAACCGGAAGTTCGGGAATGAACATCTTTGGTGCGCCGAACCGGCAGTAATGCCGGCAGGAACGCCCCCCTTGCCTGGGTCATCCCACCTCTCTCCCATTCCTTTCTCCTCCACCTGCACGCCTACCACCAAATGGCGGAAGTCCAAGATGCGCTGGCGTTTGGCTTGCAAGTTCTGCAGTTCGGCGTAGCGGGCCTTCACGGCTTCTTCCAATTCCTGGCATCCCTGCAGCAGCCCATCCCTGTATCCTCGCAACCTCACCGCCCGGAGCTCCAGCTCAAAGACCGTCCTGGATTGCGAGGGGAAAGGACTGAGTCAGCCTAACTTACAGATCGGGTTGTTTCAGTGGGCGTTTTGGGAATGAAGTACAGGTAGTCCTTGACCAAAAGCATCCATTGCTTTTTGTCCTGCCCTCGGGTGCTTTGGAGAATAGCTTGACTCCCTCTTCTTTGGGGCAGCCCCTGAGATATTGGAACCCTGCTATCGTGTCTCCCCTGGTCCTTCTTTTCATCAAACTAGGCATACCCAGTTCCAGCAACACAAACACAAATCTCAATCATCATCATCTTCATTAAACCACCCCGTAATTCTCTGCAACTAAATGAAGCTAGCAGAGTGTTTTAATGGCCGGATGACCTTCCTGTCACCAAGGCGGAGTTTTGTTTGGCAGATATATTCCCAGTGTGCCCAGAGAAATATCTGCCTCTACCCAGGATCAAACTCACAGCCTCCTGATTGTGAGGCGAGAGTTCCACCTCTAGACCACTGCACCACTCCTTGTCATCACTCCCTCGTCGGAAGCCCATCTGGAAGACTCTTACCTGGCCAGGATGGAGCGCTCCGATCCGTCAGACAGGAGACTGTGCATCTCCTTAACTAGGGCTTCGAGACGTGCCAGCAGGCCTTTCTCTTCGGCATGCAGGGGAACCTGCTGCACACACAGCACCTCACATTTGCTCCAGCCCTCCTGTCCCATGCAAAGAAAAGAGACCCAGGTGAGGATTTCCCCCCATAGAGTATACAGGAAATCCACCAGGTGAATTTAATCTATTAATGCCCCCACCCACTCACCCCAGTCAGAATGTTCCACCCAGAAACAGGCTGTTTAAAACCTCACCACAGCTGCTCTGGCTGTGAAACGAAAATGATTTATCACTTATAGCTTTTATGTACACTGAGAACTTATGCACCGAAGACAAATTCCTTTTGTGTCCAGTCACGCTTGGCCAATAAAGAATTCTATTCTATTCTGTTGTGTTCTGATGTATTCTATTCTGTTCTATCCTATTCTATCCTATTCTATTCCTAATTCTATTCTATTCCTAATTCTATTCCTAATTCTATTCTATTCCTATTCCATTCCTAATTCTATTCCATTCCTATTCTATTCCTAATTCTATTCTATTCCTAATTCTATTCTATTCCTAATTCTATTCCATTCCTAATTCTATTCCTAATTCTATTCCATTCCTAATTCTATTCCTAATTCTATTCTATTCCTATTCTATTCCTAATTCTATTCTATTCCTAATTCTATTCTATTCCTAATTCTATTCCATTCTTTTCTATTCCTAATTCTATTCTTCCTGTTATATTCTATTCCTAATTCTATTCTATTCCTAATTCTATTTCATTCCTATTCTATTCCTAATTCTATTCTATTCCTATTCTATTCCTAATTCTATTCTATTCCTAATTCTATTCCATTCTTTTCTATTCCTAATTCTATTCTATTCCTGTTATATTCTATTCCTAATTCTATTCTATTCCTAATTCTATTCCATTCCTATTCTATTCCTAATTCTATTCTATTCTATTCCTAATTCTATTCCTAATTCTATTCTATTCTATTCCTAATTCTATTCTATTCCTAATTCTATTCCATTCCTATTCTAAAATGGAAGTTGGAAAAATATGTTTTGAGATCCGATTTAGTCACCTGTATAAGAACCCGGACAGAAGGTAGCTTGTCTCCAGAGCCCGAGACATCTTGCAGGTGTGGGCTGTCGTAACGGAACCTAAGAGAGCAGAATGGGGCTTGCAAATCTTCCATGACAATATAAAACCCAGAGCCAAGATTTATTTATTTAATAAAATAAAATCCGGTGACTCTCCTGAACGCCTTTTGCAGGTATCGACCTCTCAGCTCTCCAAGCCAGGTAAGGTCTGTGACTGTAAATCCTCCCTTGAAAGATTTCGCTGGATGTGAATGAGCATAAATAGTGAATTAATAAAAGGGTATTTTTTTTATCAGGACAAGGAGTTTGCTTCATGCTCTTGGGAAGCCTCGGTCAGAAGAGATACACTGGCCTTTGAGCCAGGTTTACCTAGCAGCAATACTTTGGAAACTGCTTCCCACAATTCCCTAGAGCTCTGGGAGTGGTCTAAGGCATTTTGGGAAATCTCACTGGTCCTTAGCCAGCACTTATTAAACTAGCTGAAAATAGAAAGTATTATGTGCATGTTAATCATGACCTCAAAAGCAATAATCCCATGAGGATGCTGAATACTCTTGCTAGCAATGGAGAGGCCTTCAATGTTGCCCTGGGAAGGTCACCATAATTAAGCCCTTCTTAGCCAATGGTCAGGACCTACTTGAGGGCAGCCACATCTTGGGAGATGTTGATCTTGTCCGTCACCTCCTGTAGCTTCATTGTGTTCTGACGGGCCAAGTGCTCCAGAGCTGAAAGGATATGGGTGGGAGGATGGCTACCCACAACTTTCTGTAGGAAGATGCAAAACAGATAGCTGAGATTGTCCTGGAGCCAACCTCTATGACAAACCTTTATTGCCACAGCTAGCAATATCCAATGTCTGGACTAAAGAGCCATGGTGGAACATTGATACTGCAAGCTACTTCTGCTGCCTGCCGGCTGCCTGCAATTTCACAGTTCAATTCTGATCAGGCTCAAGGTTGACTCGGCCTTCCATCCTTCCGAGGTGGGTAAAACGAAGACCCGGATTGTTGGGGGCAAGAGGCTGACTTTGTAAACAGCTTAGAGAGAGTTATAAAGCACTGTGAAGAGGTATAGAAGTCTAAGCACTATTGACTGCTTGTGCAAGTAATGGTTACCAAGAAATCAAACGCAACCCCAAGAGCGGACTGGGCTAAAAATGTGGATTGTTTTGTCTGGAGCATAAAATAATCACCTCGATCCCTGCAGAGATTTATGACTATTATTATATCATTGTGGTTTATCATTATGAATTCTTCTTGCGTTGGATTTTAATCTTATGTTTGCTACTCAAGATTATTTCCAACTCCTAGAATTCCCCCACCAGACTGAATTCTGGGAGTTGAAGTCCACCCACTTTTTCAAGTTGCCAATTTTGAGAAGTACGGATCTAAATGTTTCCACTGTATCTAGCAGCCTTGATAATGTCCGGTTAAGCATCCTACTGTTCTTAAGGAAGGCGCAAAGAGAAGGAGAGCCTTCTCTGTGGCTGCTCCGACCCTCTGGAACGAACTCCCTGTGGAGATTCGCACCCTCACCACCCTCCAGGCCTTCCGCAAAGCCCTTAAAACCTGGCTGTTCCGACAGGCCTGGGGCTAAAGAACCGTTGCCCCTATCTTGAATGGTATGATTGTTGTGTTTTAAATTATGTATTGTTTGTGTTGTTGTTAAATTGTCTGTATCCCCCTTCCCTGGTTTGAGTTGTGAGCCGCCCTGAGTCCCCCTTCGGGGGAAAAGGGCTGCATACAAATGAAATAAACATTCAACATTCAAACATCTCCAAGGCTAAAAAAAAAGATTGTTTCCCAATGCTGTGTACGGCACTGTTTTGAAGAGCCGAGGTGGCACAGTGGTTAGAGTACAGTACTGCAGGCCACTTCAGCTGACTGCTAGCTTGCAGTTCGGCGGTTCAAATCTCACCGGCTCAAGGTTGACTCAGCCTTCCATCCTTCCGAGGTGGGTAAAATGAGGACCCGGATTGTTGGGGGCAATATGCTGACTCTGTAAACCGCTTAGAGAGGGCTGAAAGCCCTATGAAGCGGTATATAAGTCTAACTGCTATTGCTATTGAGGTTCTCTGTATCTGGCTGAACTACAGCTCCCAGCAGCCCCAACCGAAGGGACCTGGGAACAATGTCTGTAAGGCATCAGTTTTCCCACTCTTGCTCCAGTATCCTAGTCTGCCTTACCTCCACGTTGCTCAGCCAGTGTTGGTAAGTAGTATTCATTTCTTCCTCATCTGCCCCTCTGCCAGGAAGAACCAAAGAAACACGTCAGAACTTTAAAGAGGAAGCTGGTTTGGGGGTGTTCACACATGAATTTAGGCCCGTCTTGTTTTCTAAGCCAAAGGTACCAATAGCAGGAAGGGGAGAGGAAGGACCCTTACGGAGAGCTCCCAGTGACGCTGTTTTCAAAGAGGGTCTTCAGGAATCGGAAACGCTGTTGGCAGCTTTCTTGGACATCCCGCTAGGAGGGGGAAAAAAGGCATAAAACCTGGGTTGAGCTTTTCATACAATCAGTATCTTTTCACTTTTCCATTCTTGACTTTATTGCAGCTGTTAACCAGCGCAAGAGAATTCAAACATTCAAAATCTCTCAAAAACATCTCAAACTGAAGGGCAACAACCATTTGCCCAGACAGCCTGCGCCTGTCTTCAAACAGGGAAGGCTCACGGGGAAGGATCCTGCAGCTAAGAAGGCTCCGTACACATTTGCATTACTCAGGTGACCCCGAGGACACAGGCAAACCTCCAAGTGGCCTCAACGACTCTCTAAAAACTTCTACGGAAATTCTCAGTCATTCATGGTTGTCCCAAAGGTTGTTTTTTTTTTTTTTTCAAGAGACAACTGGACTTTCTGGTCTTTTCTTTCTGTCCTTCCTCCCTCCCTCCCCCTCTTTCTTCTCTTGGAAGACATTTCGCTTCTCATCCAAGAAGTGGATGAGAACAGAGGGGGAGGGATACGACCTCATCTCTCTATCTCCAATCCCCAACACAAGTCCTTCCAAGAGGGCTCCACACCAGTGGTGGGACCCAAATAATTTAACAACCGGTTCTCTGCCCTAATGACCAGGTGAGTAGGCGGGGCTCGATGGTCATTTGACTGGGTGGGCGTGGCCAATTCAATGTCACTCAGGTCGATGGGCGCTTCGCCTTAGCTGTGACAATGTAATAAGGGTTAACCAGAGAGGCAGTTTCTGTAAGCAGGGCAATAAAGATTAGGCTAGAAACAACACCAGAATGTTTCCTTCCTGCCTTCCTTACAGGATTAGCCCTGAAAAGTGGGGAAAAACAAAAGGAGATTTCTTCCAACAACCGGTTCTCCGAACTGCTTGGAAAGTTGACAACCGGTTCTTCCGAATAGGTGCGAACCGGCTGAATCCCACCACCGCTCCACACCCATTTGCACCACTCAGGTGACCTTGAGGACACAGATAAATCTCCGGGGGACTTTAATGTCTTGCTCAAAGGATGCAAATGACCAGCTGCCTGTAAGCAGTGCAAATCCTCCCATTCCCCACCACCCGGTCAGAACTGAAGCAGCTTCTTGGATGAGAAGGGAAACGTCTTCTAAGAAAAAATACGAAAAGTCCAGTTGCCCCCCGAAAAAGCACCTTTGGGTCAGAGGAAGGACATTAGAGGTCAGGCAGCAGAGGGCAGCACAGAGCAGAGGGTTGAAAAAAGGCAGAGGAGGGATGGGGAGAGGCTGTTGAAGGATACCCTGTAGTTGCAAATATTGATGCGGGGCTGCTGCAATGGCCCTAAATTTGAGGACTGGACACTCAGTACCATTAATGGAGTGCTGTGGCCACATTGAATGATCGCTCAGCTTCTTCCAGTGGGCCCCAAGTATAACTTAAAGCCTTTCTCATTCTTCCCCCCCGCCCCCCCCCCCGGCCAAAAAGTAAAACCAGGCCTTACCAGGACTTCGGGCTCCAAGTTGGGGAAGCGAGGCTCAGGGTGTCTGCCACCACCAAAAACCACGGCTGTCTTGGCTTTCCTGAAAGAAAACCCCAAGGGAGTTTTAGATGGACCTCTGCTCTCCACGCTTGAAGAACGCCAGAGATATTCTTCCCCAGGCCAGCTGGCTGAAAAGAGACCCGCTGGGTTCACACATTGCTCTAATTCGTAAGGCTTCAGAACCGGTTCGGTGAATTTGGTGTCTTCCAGAAACACCAACCTCTACTCCCAATAATGCCTTAATCGTTCTAGGACTCCACCATTCTGGAAATCACCGCCTAGGGAAGGCTGCGTTAGCGCAGCGCAGTGACGGTGAACCTTTTTGTCATTGCGTGCTGAAAGCGTGTGCGCCGCCCCTGTGCATATGTGCATGACTCCCCTGTGCTCCCCCCATATGGATGTGCGACACCCCCGCCCCGGTGCTCCCACCGCCCCCACATGCGTGCATGACCCTCCTCTGTGCTCTCCCCGCGACTCCCTGCACCTCCTGGGACCAACAATGAGGCTGCCAGAGTGGTGATGGTGCGCTGCACCGCCCGCACGCCCCCTGTACATGAGTGTGTGATCCCCGTGCATGTGTGATCCCCCGGGTGTCTCCCGCATGTTCCCCATCCCCCGCACATGCATGGCAGAGTCCTGAAAATCAGCTGGCTGGCGGGAGGCGCGGTGGAGCTGAGCTGGGGCTACAGCTTGCGGGCCCACAGACAGATTCGTCATCAGTGTGGCACTTATTAGCGCATGAATCCAGCCTGTTGTGTCTGTTCCTTAATCCATGGTTAATCAAGCCACAGCTTAGTACACGTGATCCAAAATCACCCTTTCTTCCTCCCTCCCGCTAAAGCTCCACCAGCTGGGAATCTACCAGATCCCCTCTTGCCTTACTGAGCCGAGGTGGCGCAGTGGTTAGAGTGCAGTACTGCAGGCCACTTCAGCTGACTGTTATCTGCAGTTCAGCGGTTCTAATCTCAACCGGCTCAAGGTTGACTCAGCCTTCCATCCTTCCGAGGTGGGTGAAATGAAGACCCAGACTGTGGGGGCGATATGCTGACTCTGTAAACCGCTTAGAGAGGGCTGAATGCCCTATGAAGCGGTATATAAGTCTAACTGCTATTGCTATTGCTATTGCCAAGGGGGTAAAGGGACCGAGGAACTGAGCCCGTACTTCTCCATCTCTTCCAACTGCTCCAAACGTCCCTTGACCTGGGCGCCTTTCTGGTGCAGTTGTTGGCGTTCTGCTGTCACCTGCGTGGTGTAGGCCTTCAGGAGCAAACTGCGTCGTTTGGCATCCCAGATCTGAGCCGTTTCCAGGGTGACCTCTAGATGCCAAGGGGAGAGAGGAATATGTGGACAATCAGGGGGTGCAGATGTGAAGAGCTGACCCTTCAGCGGAGGCTCACTTGTTCTATGGGATGGGTTTCGGTGCTGGGATTCAGCCAAGGGGGCTGATAAACCCAGCCCAACAGTCCTCGGAGGAGTTCGCAGTGGAGCGTTCCCCCCCCCCCGCTGTTTCACTCTGAACTCACCGCTGGCTACGAACTCACGCTGCGCCATTTCTATCTGAAGGTCCAACTGCTGATCTTCTTCCTTCAAGCGAGAGATGGCCTGGATTAGATGCTTGCGACGTTCTTTATCCGATTCAGAGGCACTGGGTTTGCCCTGAGAGCAAAAGATCAAACGGCAATATTACCAAGCCGGCCACCTATCCATCTTTTGGTTCTTGCCTGCTGCCAATTACCTCCCAAAGACCCATTAGATTACACAGGGTTGGCCTTCTCCGGGTTCCGTCTACCAGCCAATGCCATCTGGCTACTACCCGGGGGAGGGCCTTCTCTGTGGCAGCGCTGGCCCTTTGGAACGGACTCCCCGCAGAGATTCGGACCCTCACCTCTCTCCAGGCCTTCCGAAAAGCCGTTAAAACCTGGCTGTGTCTGCAGGCCTGGGGTTGATGAGTTCCCTTCCCCTCTCGATTGTGTGTCTGTTGGCTATTTTAAATGCTTGTATTTGTGGTTCTTGTGTTTCCCTTCCCCTTTTGGGTTTGTGAGCCGCCCTGAGACCCGCTGGGAATAGGGCGGCATATAAATAAAACGAAACCTGAAACCTGACAAATAAAACGAAACCTGAAACCTGCTTCCTTTTCTCCTGACCTAGGCTTCCCCAAAAAGCACGAGACAGAGTCCTGGTCCCGACAAAACCCCTTTTGTTAAAAGAATGTGAATCCCTCCCATTCACGTTAATCAAGGCCTGGCAAACCGTCTTTCAAAGGAGTAATTATGACCACAGACCTCATCTATCTGGGAAAGCTGCCATGTAAATATTTCCCAAATGAGGGGCTGTGCAAGGAAAGACTGGGCACAGAGTCTCTGAGATTCACGGACAGATCTTCACACTCCTGAAATGAATCGAACGAACGAACAAATTGCTTCCTACAAAAGCCCATTCCTCTTTTATTTCCTATGGGGGGGGGGCAATCAGCTTCCACCTGTGGCTTTACTCCCAACTCGACCCTGATTTCGGAGTTGTTCTTTTCTTCTGGCAGCTCTGCGCATGCGCACACTGGGAACAGGCTCAAACTGTTCCTCTGCCTCACTGCTGTCTAGCTCCATAGACACCTGATCACTGCCAGATGGCCTTCGTCCCATCCCTGCCTCTGGTGCAGAGCCCTCGTCCGAGCCTTCCCCAGCCTCCAGGGCTGGCCCATGTTCCTCCCCAACCTCCTCACTGTCCGACTCTGCTGTCAGCTCCGCTGGTGGGCCACGACACGTATTTGAGCGGTCATAGAATTAACCCTCCTGCTCATTCTTTTAAAAGGTTCCAAAGTTGGAAGCCCACCCTTGCTGTGATGGCCATAGTTCTCTTTGGAGGACCTAGAGAAGTTCTTTCAGAACTTGTTGCAAAAGGCAGCCCATGTTTCAGTTTCAGTTTAATAAAATTTGTATGCCGCCCATTCCCTTGGGACTCTGGGCGGCTTACAGGCAAGATAAAAAACATTTAAAAATTTAAGATAAAAGATACAACTATTAAAATTACACATCATCCATTCTGTCTAAGTGGGGCTGGATATTGATCAACAGCCCCAGGCCTGCCGGAACAGCCAAGTCTTTATGGCTTTACGGAAGGCCGGGAGAGTGGTAAGGGTCCGGATCTCTACAGGTAGATTGTTCCACAGGGCCGGCGCAGCTACAGAGAAGACCCTCCCCTGGGGAGCCGCCAGCCGGCATTGTCCGGTCGACGGCACCCGGAGGAAGCCCAACCTGTGTGATCTTATTGGTCGTTGGAAGGTGAATGGCAGGAGGTGGTCTCTCAGGTAGCCAGGTCCTAAACCATGTAGGGCTTTAAAAGTAACGACTAGCACCTTGAAGCGCATCCGGAGACCAATGGGGAGCCAGTGCAGCTCGCGGAGGATGGGTGTAACATGGGTGTATCTAGGTACACCCAATATCGCTCGCGCGGCTGCAGTCTGGACCAACTGCAGTCTTCGAACACTCTTCAGGGGCAGCCCCATGTAGAGTGCATGTCATTCACACTTCTTGACATTAGCCATCAGCATTCCCAGACATGGTTCTTTCCTAGTGGTAGAAGCCCATATCCTGGACTGCTGTTGCTGGATTCCAGCTGCCACCAGCTCAAGGTTGACGGAGGACATAGCAGCCTAACATCAAGAGAGCCACACTCCCCCACCTTCAGCCCAAACCTTTGGAGACAAAGCAACATTTTCGCCTCGTTGTGTTCTTACTCACCTCACCCTTTTCCATCTGCTGATACCTGTGTAACAAAAAATAGGATCAAGGACACAAATCTTTTAACTTGTTTGGACACCCTTTGGGATAGGCCCACGATGGCAAACCCATGACACACGTGCCAGAGGTGGCACACAGAGGCCTCTCTGTGGGTGCACGTGGCGGCCACCTGGTCTTTGGATTTCTGGCACATGCATGCATGCTGGCCAGCTGATCTTCGTTTGTGCCGGAGCCCTGAAAACCCAAAGATCAGCTGGCCGATGCACATGCACGCGCCGACTACCTGGTCTTTGGGTTTCCGGTACTCCAGTGCATGGGAAGACCAGCTGGCCGGCGTGCATGTGCATGCCAGAAACCAAAAGACCAGGTGGCCAGCGTGCGCATTGGCCAGCTGATCTTCAAGTTCCTAGGGCTCTTGCATGCACGTGCATTCCAGTTTGGGCACTTAGTGCTGAAAAGCTTCGCCATCACTGGGATAGGCCTCGTGTAAGGCACAACTGAGAGCGTTTTTAAACAAATCGCATCCCTGTTTGGTTTAGTGGCAGCAGTGCCTCAGATAGAAAGTCCCTACAGAGAGTGGTGAGGACAGCAGAGAAGATCATAGGAAATTCACTGCCTGGTATTCAGGATGCTGCTGATATAAGTGCTATGTGCTTAGCCTTCAGAGCATTGTTAGAGACCTTGGCCTGGGTTCAGCAAAACGTTGTGATCAGAGCTAGGCTTTTAAATCTTCTTTCTTTCCACCATTAACAGCAGATTTAAACAACCGAGGTGTTCGAAGTATACATTGTTATTGCAATACTTTTCATTGTTTTGCTGCAACCAATAGGAAGCATTGTGGGGAGAAATACTCGTGATAGTTGGAAGGTTTTGGGGTTAACCTCTCAAGCCCAGGAAGGAAACG
Source organism: Thamnophis sirtalis (assembly GCF_051295495.1). Lineage (NCBI taxonomy): Eukaryota > Metazoa > Chordata > Lepidosauria > Squamata > Natricidae > Thamnophis > Thamnophis sirtalis. Next base: position 10,020,265 of record NW_028261393.1, on the reverse strand, counting down.
TGAGATGAAAACTGGACTCTTATTCAGAAAAAAGGATTAAGAAAAGGATACCACAGTAAGTTCCCACGAATCTTCTTGACATTCCTGCAATATAAGCAAGATGAAAGTGTTCAACAGCGCACAGGAGACACCCTGAAAAATGTGCTTAAGGTGCAGAATAACGTGGGTCAAAAATCACTTTTTTTTCACTCTTTTTATAACTTTGAAAGGTCACTAAATTAGCTCTGTTAAGTCAACTACCTGTATCTGATCTCCATCTTTGCATTCCTACCTCTGATGATGAACGTGGCGGATGATATATTTCCAGATGTCAGCACACTGACCTGAGCACATTCTGGGGGTGAGGAATGAGAGGGAGGAAGAAGTTTTTTACAACGGAAAATAAACAAAAAAACTTTTTTTTTAGAAAAAAGAAGAAAGGAAAGAAGGAAGAGGAAGGAAGGAAGGAAAGCAGAGGGAGAGAGAAAGAAAAGTTTATATTTTTTTTAAACGGGAAAATAAAAAACTTTTTGTTTTAAAAAAAAGAAGAAAGGAAGAGGAAGGAAGAAAGGAAAGAAGGAAGAGGAAGGAAGGAAATGTTTATATTTTTTTTGAACGGAAAATAAAAAACTTTTTGTTTTAAAAAAGAAGAAAGGAAGAGGAAGGAAGAAAGGAAAGAAGGAAGAGGAAGGAAGGAAGGAAGAAAAAAGGAAGGAAGGGAATGTTTATATTTTTTTAAAACGGAAAATAAACAAAAAAACTTTTTTTAAAAAAAGAAAGGAAAGAAGGAAGAGGAAGGAAGGAAGGAAGAAAAAAGGAAGGAAGGGAATGTTTATATTTTTTTAAAAACGGAAAATAAACAAAAAACTTTTTTTTAAAAAAGAAGAAAGGAAAGAAGGAAGAAGAAGGAAGGAAGGAAGAAAAAAGGAAGGAAGGGAATGTTTATATTTTTTAAAACGGAAAATAAACAAAAAAACTTTTTTTAAAAAAAGAAGAAAGGAAAGAAGGAAGAAGAAGGAAGGAAGGAAGAAAAAAGGAAGGAAGGAAATGTTTATATTTTTTAAAAATGGAAAATAAACAAAAAAACTTTTTTTAAAAAAAGAAGAAAGGAAAGAAGGAAGAAGAAGGAAGGAAGGAAGAAAGAAAAAAGGAAGGAAGGAAATGTTTATATTTTTTAAAACGGAAAATAAACAAAAAAAACTTTTTTTAAAAAAAGAAGAAAGGAAAGAAGGAAGAGGAAGGAAGGAAGGAAGAAAAAAGGAAGGAAATGTTTATATTTTTTTTAAACGGAAAATAAACAAAAAACTTTTTTAAAAAAAAGAAGGAAAGAAGGAAGTGGAAGGAAGGAAGGAAAAGAGGAAGGAAATGTTTATATTTTTTAAAACGGAAAATAAACCAAAACAACTTTTTTTTAAAAAAAGGAAACCCTCTCGCCCCTCTCCATCATTCGTTTTTCACCCACCTGCGGGCGTCTCTCTCGGAGGGAACTTTGCCCGGGGGAAGCTTCATCTCTTCAGCCGCCCAGCGCCGGAGGTCCTGAGCCAGCGATGCCCCCGTCCTGCCCGCCCTCCTCGCCGCGGCATTCTCCCCGCTCGCCATCGCCCCAAACCCTCTCAAACGCCGGCGCCCTTCCAGACGGACTCCGCCCCCCCCGCAGAGCACGCCGGGAAATGTGGTCCTTTCCCCCCCCGCCTCCCCGCGCGGGCCTTTCCTGAGCCATTTTCTGCTGAAGGCCCTTCGCGACGCCCTATGGGACGTGTAGTTTGTGGCTACCCGGGTAGGCTGAAGACCCAAGAGGGGGCTGGACTACAGCTGTCATGAGCAAGGGCTGTTACCGCGGGGGGCGACGGGAGTTGTGGTCCAAGAGCACGAGGGGAAATCTCTTGGAAAGTCAAGTAGGGGAAAGACGTTGCGCTCTTGCAATTCCGTTGTTGTTGTTTTTAATTTGGGCCCGAGAGTTACAATAAACGGAGAAAAGCGTGTTTAAGGACGGCTCTATCAATTCAAAAGAAACAATGATTTAAAAAATAAAATAAAGCTAAGCCAACCAGGAACGTCCATGGAGTGTAGCATGACTCAATTAGCTTTTAACACACTGTAAGAACGCTCCTTTTAGGTTGCTGACTATGGTAGGTAATTCAATATGCAGTATATTTATTTGCTGTAAATTCAAACAGATTTATTATCAATTAGAAATAAGTTATTATCTGTTTGGGTTTATTTATATACTTGTTTATTACATTAGTTGCCTAACTCCAATGGGCCAAGTATGTTATTGTTTATTATGTAGCTTGGGTGCTGCTAAATCAGAGATTCCAGGGGGATATTGCAGGGGGTGTGAAAACTTGGGTTTAGAAGTTTCAAAATTATACTGTTTATGTATAAACATATGCATATAATTATTTATATTCCAGGGGGTGTGAAAACTTGGGTTTGGAATTTTTTTAAATTATACTGTTTAGGTATAAACATATGCATATAATTATTTATATGCATTATGTATGCATATATATTATATGCATTATAATTATTTAAGGGGTGCAAAAGTATATCAGAAGCATTCTAGGGGTGCAGGGTATAGAAAAGGTTGGGAACCCCTGTGCTAATGAATTAAATTATTGGGGGAAAAAACATTTCCTTAAATCAAGGAATGCTGGCTTGTATTGTAATCTTCTCTCATTCTGTAATTATTATTACTAGTGAAATGCAGACTAGACCAGAAATAGCATTCAGCTGTATAATATGCCCAGTAAGAATTATTCCCATTAGAAACCTTGGTCACCGGGTCTTTCTTCTAGAGCTAGCCCAAAATGGTAGCCCTTCACATTCAGTGGGAAATTCAGCAGAACCTGAATTGTTCCCCATCAACAGAGCTGACCTTTTGGAAGGAATGAGCCCACCATTAAGAGGCTTGCAGAAGAGATTGTACTGTGGGAAGTTATCATCCAGCCCTCTCCCAGAAAAAAAAATGAAATATCCTAGGAAATATTGAAAAGGCAGAATGTTTCTCTGGATGTGAAAAGAAGCATGTTTTAAAAGACAGAATAGTTGCCTGTAGCTTCCTGCCCATCCCCAGTTAATGGGCCATTGAGATGGCCAGGCTAGCCCACTTTACATAATAAAGACTTCACCAGCAGCTACAGAAAGGCGTGATAATATACTCAACTGACCACAAGGCATCTGAGAACTCATCACAGCCTAGAGAGTAGCCCCCTGCCTGGCACCATGGGAGTCTGACAACCAATCAGAATACATTTCTTACACAGGAACAGGAAACAGAGAGGTGGGACTGAACAGGTTATAAAAAGCCTAGCAAGCCCCTTCCTCAGCTCTTTACTTCTTCTCTACCAACATTGAAGCATGTGATCACCTTTTCTGTTCAGGGCTCAAGGCATGTGGTCCTGTCCACCAATAAACCATCTTTCCAAGCAGCCTCCATGTCTCCCACTTGGAGCCGAACCCAGAAGGACATTTCTTTCAACAGTACAATCCAGAGAAAAAAGGATGAAAAAATGAATGTGCAAGAATTTGAGGGAGGCATGGCAAGGGCATGCCGGGTATATAAGTGCTAGAGAAATATGTCTGAAATGAGGACCATGGGCGGTGAGTTGTCTCATATGCTACAATCTTTTAAAGCCTGACAAATGTTATCCTTCCCTCCTTCTTACACCAAAGTCATGCTACCCCCATGCTGTCTCATTTTCCTAGATGGAGCCCATCTGGTCATCTCTGTGTTTGGCAATGCGGATGGAGGCCGGACTGCAGATATCTGGGGTAGCAAATTGTTCAGAAAGGTGCTTGAAACCGAATAGCCTCCTGTGAAATGTAACCATGATGTCCCTCTGGCTGTGGTAACTCAACAGTTACAGAAATACCAGTAGGTGAGTTTAGGCTCAGAAAATACCTTAAGGTGGCTGTCTCTTTGAAATGGGGGGGAAGGACTTTCATATCTGGGTTGCAAAAACCCAAACAGCCATTGGATGGAAAGATGGAGACAGATTTTTCTGTTCTGTTTGCCTTTGGAGTTTTGCAGCCTACATATAGCAGCTGCCCTCTAAAGAAAACAGTGTAGGTTTCTCATTTATTAGTGTTGAAAGAAATGTCCTTCTGGGTTCAGCTCCAAGTGGGGAAGAAGACACTGGAGACATGGAGGCTGCTTGGAAAGATGGTTTATTGTTGGACAGGGCCACATGGCTTGAGCCCTGAACAGAAAAGGTGATCACGTGTTTTGATGTAGGTGGAGAAGAAGAGAAGAACTGAAGGAGGGGCTTGCTAGGCTTTTTATACCCTGTTTAGTCCCACCTCTCTGTTTCCTGTTCCTGTGTAAGAAATGTATTCTGATTGGTTGTCAGACTCCCATGCAGGGGGCTACTCTCTAGGCTGTTTTGAATCCAGGTATGAGTTCTCAGATGCCATGTGGAGAGTTGAGTAAAAGGCCAATTATTATCATGCCTTTCTGTAGCTGCTGCTGAAGTCTTTATTATGTAAAGTGGGCTAGCCTGGCTAGTCTTAATGGGCCTATTGACAAAGTGGGGGTGGGCAGGAAGCTACAGGCAACTATTCTGTCTTTTAAAACATGCTTCTTTTCACATCCAGAGAAACATTCTGCCTTTTCAATATTTCCTAGGATATTTCATTTTTTCTGGGAGAGGGCTGGATGATAACTTCCCACATTAGAGTACTTAAAACTCCCAGTTGTTCTCCACCAAACACCTATGAATGAATGCAAGTCTTACCAAATGCCACACATCCTTCTCCCCAATGAAAGAAATCGTTGTTAAATCTTGTGTCTCTGGTTCTTTTCAGTGTAGGGGGTGAGGCCCACAGCCTTTGGAATGCAAAGTATGCGCTTTACCAAGGAGCTGTGATTTGTTTTCTAGAACCATCCCTCTTATTTTAAATGAAGATTCTGGAAAACAGAGTGCCCTTTTCCCCCAAGGCCAAGTTTCAAGCAAACCGGCTGGCAAATCGAATGGATTTTTTAAAAAAATTACGGTCAAAACCAGCATAAGAACGGCAATTTAGAGCAGATTACAAAAGTAAAGCTACATCGGAATCTTAAAAAATTATGAAAAGCTAGAAGATAGAAAACATATGTATTAAAATAGAAACTGTATATAAAAACAACAACCTCAAGAGTCTAAAAGAATGTAAAAGAAGAGGGAGGAGCTTTAAATAAGGGAATATAAGGGAGTTTAAGGAAGCATGACGGTTAGTATGTGGATATGGGATGAGGAAAAGTTTTGGCAACATTGAGTTTTCCCAGAAAGAAGCCCATATTAAGAGAGTGTGCAGTCTGGTTCTGGATACGGAGGGGGGAAGAAGTTTATTTTATTTATTTAGTTTGTCGCTCATGTACAAGATAACAGGAATAAGAATAAACATGAATAAGAACACAGAAAATGGGTGCAAATAAATGGGGACAGTAGGATAGGGACATTACATCTTATTATCTTATAAAATAGAATAGAATGTATAATTACGGCGGCAAGGATTGCCTTCGCCCAGAAATGGAAAAACAAATTAACTCCAAGCGAAGATGAAATAATAAGAAAAGTTATGGATTGTGCCGAAATGGACAAACTAACTAAAGAAATCCGGGGAAAAGAAGAATCAGAATTCTACCAGATACGGGATAAATGGTATAGGTGGATGGAGGAAAGAAACAAGAATCAATGAAGGAATATAACAAAACTCAAAAAAATAATAGTTATGAGTAAAATAAGAGGGTTAAGAAGGGTGAAATCCAAATGAAATACAATAGAAGGGGAAATAATATAAGGTGAGCGGTATCGATTGATAATTGCTATTAGAAAGAACAGGAAGCTCCTGTTCGTATTGTATTGTGTAAATGTGGTGTACGTCTAGGTTTTGTATGTGTGTGTATTTTACATGTTTGTTAATAAAAAAATAAAATAAAAAAAGAATAAACATGAATAAGAACACAGGAAGTGGGTACAAATAAATGGGGACATTAGGACAGGGACATTACATCTTATTATCTTTCAGGTTATACCTAGTGTGTTAAAAAGTTATAGTGTTAGTTTGGCAAGATTCTGTCCATTAGGTGTAAGCCAGGGGTGGGTTTCTCGCCCCGTTCCAACCGGATCGGTTGGAACGAGGCCGGCGGCATCCTCGCGCACGCACGCGGCGTCCTCGCGCACGCGGCGCATGTGCACGCAAGCGGCGCGCGCATGTGTACGAGCGTCTGCGCTATGCTCCAGCTGCTCCTGGAGGATCGCGCAGGCGCTGTATGCGTTCTGCGCATGCGTGGAAAGCACAGAATTCGTAAAAACCGGGTAAGGAGCGGGTGCGGGTGTGCGGGCGCGCGCGCGTGGGGGGGGGGGGTTCGCCTTTCCCGGAAGTTACTTCCGGGTTTGGCGACCAACCGGATCGCAGGGACCGGTGCGAACCGGTCGAAACCCACCCCTGGTGTAAGCAAATGCTAGGTGTGTCATCTCTGAGTTTGGGCCTGATGGGAAGACTGCAGGTATCCTCGACTTACAACAGTCTGCTTAGTGACTGTTCAAAATTACAACGGCACTGGAAAAAGTGACATGACCGTTTTTCACACTTACGTCCCATGGAGAACTTCATGCAATCCATCCACTTGACCATCATTCAAGGTAGGATATACTTCCACTCTGAAGAAGCTTCTTAGATGAGAACGTCCCTGTGGTCAAGTGATCAACATTCAGATGCTTGGCAACTGACTAGTATTTATGACGGTTGCAGTGTCCTGGAATCATGGGATCCCCTTTTGTGACCTCCTGACAAGCCAAGTCAATGGAGGAAACCAGATCCGCTTAACAACCATGCGACTAACTTTACCACTGCAGTGATTCACTCAACAACTGTTTTGCGGCAAGACAGGTTGTAAAAGGAAGCAAAATTCACCATTTCCTCAGCAACAGGAATATTGGACTCAGTGGTGGTCGTGATGATTTCATTCCTGTATCTGAAGATGCTTATTCAAGGAAACGGGCTACGGTATGGAATTTGCAAAAGACCTTTTATTTCTTTCGGGATACAAAGTCAGAGGGGTTAAAGTCATTAAACATTTGCAGTGTTGTGGGAATACAGGCATACAAAAAGCTCCTCCTTTTCCTAAATGAATTAATGCTGCACTCTGGACAGGTGAGTTCATCTTCAGGTTCTCTTTGTCTGCTTGCCCCGACCTCACTGCAGAGATTTAAATCTGCCTGAAACACGTTCACACCTAGCAATGTGTTTACGTATTCTTTTCAGTGCAATGTACGTGAGAAAAGATGCTTAAGGAAATTCAAACTGCAAGTTGTGAGTGGGTTGAAAAATGTTCTGTCCGGTGTCTGTTTACAGTCAGGACTGCTAATTAAGGAAGCCCTACTAAGCGCCTGTCACAGAAATTTATTACCGTACAATCTGCTACGGAGGGACACCTCCCTCGCTGTCCTTGCCTCTGTCAGCAAAAGGAGGGACAACATACATGGCATGAAACAATCACAACATTTATGCATTGAAGCGGAAAAGTCTTTTTAAATGCACACATTTGAAATGCAATAAAGCAAGTTCCAAAGCTAAGAACATAGTGTAATAATTTATTTGGAATGTGTATTAAATTTGAACCTATTCTGACACAAGGGCAGGAGAGAGCAGGGTGTGTGTTTGTGTGTGTGTGTGTGTGTGTGTGTGTGTGTGTGTGTGTGTGTGTGTGAATCTCAGGCCCAATTTTGAGATGTTAGAAACTCTTTGAAAGATGCCATGTCCAGCCCAAATCATCTTTCCTAGTTTGTTGCCTTTTATCTAAGTATGCATTTCAAATTCAATCCTTTCCCCACACCGCTCAGCTGAATTTGGAAAGCTGATAATGTTTTTTTCCTGATTCATGGCTGGGTGGGGAATTCTAGGAGTTGAAGCCCATCCAACTTCAAGTTGCCAAGATTGAGAAACACTGCTCTACATGTCTTCTCAAAAATAATCTCAAGAAAAGTTTAGTGGATATTGAATCACAATCTTAGTGTCAATTGCTTCTCTTTGAAGAAGAAGAAGAAGAAGAAGAAGAAGAAATGGTTCAGAGATCTATAACCAATATGTTTTGGAGAGAATACCTGTTTTTAGAATCAGGAGTTTTAACATAACAAATGTCAACTTGAATAAGGGCAATTCCATACCACACCATTTTTTTCCCCTCCCACTTGCAAACTTTGTAACATCTGCCCATTATAAAATCAGATTTCAGGCAGAAAATAGGAAGCAAGGAAGGAAAGAAGGAGAGAGAAAGAGAGAAAGAAAAATAAAAGAAGGAAGGAAGGAGGGAGGAGAGGAGAGAGAAACAAAGATAGCAAATTCAACCAGTGCCCAATTCTAAGATGATGCACTTCCTGGAGCAATGAAAACTGTATCTCTCCCAATGCCTCCTCTCCCACCACCATCCACCTTGAAAAAGTGTGTTCAAAAAGTAAAGATCAGTTGTAAAGACCCTTGCTACTTATTATGCTGAAAGGATAGCATGTTGAAAGTTTTGCAATCAATCATCCCCATCCACCTCACTAATAACTGTAGTCATGAATGCATACTGTTGGAGAAGAAGAGAAAATAAATCTAGGCTACAGGGCAGACAGAAGAAGTTGTTGGGGGGGGAGGCTGAGGAGTGAGAGAGGCTGAAAGGAAAAGTTATAGAGCAATTAAAAACTAGCCTACATCTGACAAAAGGGGAAAAAAAGAAAAAGAAATTGGAAATAACCATACTCTATTTAGAAGTCAGTCGGTGGGGAGCAGCCTGAAATTTTGCAACCCTACTTATCTTAGAGTAAAAAGGAAGACAACAGGACTTTCCCGAGCTTCTGTTCCTGGTGGAAAACTTCTAAGGATTTTAACATTCGCAACAATTTCAACCAATTTCAGCTGCATCTTAAAAGTAGATCAGCAGCTAACTTGGGACATTTGGGAAAAAGAAATCTGGCTGGTTTCTATGAGATGGATCTATACAACCGGCAAGCCACCATTCCCCTTTAAGGACCATGAACATTCAGACTGTAAACATCAGCTGAAGGTGGAATGAGACACTCGTTCTCCCAATAAGAAAACAAGCCATCCACAAGCTCTGTTAGGGCTTCAGTCTCACAAAAGGAAAGGCTGATTTATTTGTTCATTTATTCACTGATTGGATATTTAGGATGCAGCTCAGTTGCTGACTGCAGACAACAGCATGAGAATATAAGATCTGAGTTGATTTGGGAGCAGGGTAAAGAACCCTGTTTTAGGAGTGCTTTAATGAGAGATTTAAGTTTCTCCTTCTAAATACCCCCCAAAACTCATTTCAGTTTCAAAATATTCTGAAGGATTATGATCCAAAGCATTTCCTGCTGCAGAAAAATTTCCTTTTGCAAGGCAAAGATAGGAAAACCCCAGGAAAAGGATCCCATGTGCAGACAAATGTTTTTTTTTTAAATGTAAATGGCCAACTTGCTAGCCTATTGTTCCTCAGAAGCAATGAAATAAAAATTCCCCAAACTCCAAGCCTGTTTAAAGAGGCTGTAACTGGTTGGGGATGATGGCTGTTATAATTCAGCATATTTGATCCAAGGTTTCCAAAATCTGAGAGAAACAAGATCTAAAAGTTGGATAAATGCAGGTGTCTTCTAGGCATAGCTGCAGTGCATCCTAAGAAGCAAAAGACGTCATGGTGGAAACCGTTCAGAGCAGTTTTTCTCAACCTTAGCATCTCTTAGGATGTGTGGATTCAGGATGCTGGCTGAGGAATTCTGGGAGTTGAAGTCCACACATCCTAGAATTGCCCCGGTTGAGAAACACTGTCAGAAAAAGGTACTTATGAAATGTGATTGTGGTTTGTATATAAGGATGCACAGTGAAGAGAGGATGAACAGGAAGGATTTTTCTCCTTATTGATAACACTATAGAACCAGAGGTTACTTGAGGACACTTACTAGCCAAAGAGTTAACATTGATCAGAGGACTACCGATGTTATAAACCTTGGGAATATGCTGCGATCTTTAGCCACTCGTTTGGAAGGTTTCCAAAGGGTGCTAGACTCATTCTTAAATCAATGGTCTTGATGCTGCTTTCAGACATGGACCCAGGGGTGGGCTGCTACAGATTCAGGAGAATCTATAGCTAAGAATCTGCCCAGTTCAGAGAACCCACAAATCCCACCCATGGCTGGCCCTGCCCACCATGGCCATGCTCCCCCAGGAATCAGGCAGAGAACCCCTTACTAAAATTTTTGAAGCCCACCCCTGCATGGGACAATCTGTTTTCACATGCTACATAGCCAGGAGCAGTAGTGGGAGAGAAGGCCTACCTTGGCTTCTTATCCATGGGTTTCCTAGATGCATCTGGTGGATCAAGTGAGACTTGAATGCTGGCTAGATCAGCCAAATAGCAATAGCAATAGCAGTTAGACTTATAGAGCCAAGGTGGCGCAGTGGTTAAATGCAGCACTGCAGGCTACTTCAGCTGACTGCAGTTCTGCAGTTCGGCTGTTCAAATCTCACCGGCTCAGGGTTGACTCAGCCTTCCATCCTTCCGAAGTGGGTGAAATGAGGACTCAGATTGTGGGGGCAATATGCTGACTCTGTAAACCGCTTAGAGAGGGCTGACTGTCCTATGAAGCGGTATATAAGTCTAACTGCTATTGCTATTGCTATTATATACCGCTTCATAGGGCCAGCGGAATATTTTCATATTTTCATAACCAAATTGGGGGGGGGGGTTGAACCCAGGAGTCAGAGGGAGAAAGTCTTCCCCCCCCCTCCCCCAATACTGCTACTTTAAGGAAAGCAACCTTTGCTAAAATTAGACTGGTACAAAGGATTTCAGATACCGGGACAGAGAATCGTTTTCAGATACTTCATCCTGCTCTTGCCTTTGAGAAGAAGATTCACCAGAGGTCCAAAACTGAGGAACAATTTTGATCAGAAATGAAAAAGTTCTTCTAGCCTGATCAACAGTTGTTGCTTCAATCATATACCCTAAGGCAGGGATGTCAAACTCAATACTCGCGTGCTGGATCTGGCCCATGGGGCCACCCTGGAAACAGCAAAGGACTTGCTCGAGGCGAAAATGGAGCTCCAGAGAACTACGTGGCCCTCCCGAGCGCCGTTTTCATCTGCAGAGGGTTGCAGGAGGCCGTCGCAGCCGGAAACGGAGCTCAGGAGCCCGTTTTTGCTGGCAGAGCACTCAGGCCGCCACAGGAGCCCCCGGCACAAGTGATGTCAAGCTGGCCACACCCATCATGGCCACTCCCCCTGTCCCCCAACCCCCACCTGAAGTCAAACATAACCCAAATGTGGCCATCAATGAAATCGAGTTTGACACCCCTGCCCTAAAATATTTGGGTGGCTCCCCAAATCTATCATGGGAAGATTGTTAGAGTGTTTAACTTCTATCCGTCTTAAAGATATACTTCCACCACTAATACAACTGATCCCTTAGCACGTACCTCACTAATGGTATCCTATCCCTTGTTTGAAATAAGGACCATTCTGTTCAATGAGACTTATTCTTAATTGTTGCTCCCGAGCTGCATCCGAAGTCTAGTTACAAGGACAGTGATGGGCAGTTAATTACTCTCCAAAATATTATAGAACACTAACTCCCATCATTTCTGACCACCGGCTGTAGCAACTGTGGCTGATGGGTATAATCTAACTATGTGGAGTGTTATAGGTTTCCTCGTGCTTGGATCTAATGTGTAACTTTCACTGAGTTCAGCTGAACGGATCCTGGACAAAACAGCCAGATGTTACTAGATTCCATCTTTTTACTCCTACACCCCCAGCTTCTAACGAAAGCAATTTTTAAAAAAATAAAGGTGCTTTTTCAATAAATAGAAACATGCTTTTGCCTGAAATGTTAGGTATTAATCTTGTTAGGACATCGGAATTAGCTTGCCAGCTGAGAATTACAGTTTTTTTCTTCACAAACACCAATTGGAACGCCATCTCATTAACTTGGTGATGGGGGTTCCTTTCCCAGCTGGGTTTCATATAATTCCCAACTTTCACAACTTTTTAAAACAATGATTCAGCTGTTGCTTAATCAGCAAAATACAGTATCTTTTTCTATACAGTACAAAAACACAGGATATGTTGTGTGTTGGAACACAAGGGGATTAGGAGGAGCCTTGATTTAGAAACCAAACCAAAGGTGGAATTTGATTCTGTAAACATTATTCCAATGCAACAATAGAGCTGGAAACTTTCCAAGCAGTAAAAACTTTTCCTGAGATTATTTTTAAAAACACGAAAAGCTTCAGATGCTTGAAATCCTAGTTGTTTTGCCCCTTTTTGCCGACAGTTGTTGCTAACCCTCCCATGTGCCGAAAGGAATGGAGAAATTAAAAGAAATAATGCTTGCTAGATTCTTTTCATCTTCTGGCTGTAACAGTCTCTATTTCTCCAAAATATCACTATAATTTTAAAAGGGCTCACCAAAATGTCACCAGTTTTGAATGCCCCTGAAGCTTTTCTTACAGACTTTTAAAAGCTTTGGAGAACCTAACATAGTCATTGCCTGTAACATGAAACATGTTAACCAAATTATTTCCTCATTCTAGTTTTTGGAGAACGTGCCAAGGGAGCTTTTTAACTTTTCCATTACTCCTTATCCCAAGCGGACATCTAATCAATCGTGGTCATAACATCATGGAGTTAGAAGAGGCCGTTTTAAACCACCCAGTTCAACCTCTTTCTCAGTGCAGGTTTTCAAATTAAATCCGCCCCAAATGATGGTTATCTCGGCCCAGCTTGAACACATTCAAGTGAAGCGAAGTCCCACCACTCTTGCAGGCAAAACTGCTTTATGATTGGAAGGCTTTACTATAAGACCACGAAGATGGACAGTCAAGGTTTTCACTATAACCATGGCAGGTCTTCAGCAAGTAATGAAGGATCCCAGATGTTTCTTCTATAACCTCCCCGTGTCGTCAAAATCAATGGGGTTCTTGTTGGATTTAAGACATCAAAGATTCTGTTCTCCGGAGGTTGAACAAGCAGAGGAAAGAGAAGACCTTTTGCCCAACAAATTTACTTATTGGAAAGGGCACCTTTTATCTCAAAAGGCAAAGCTGCGGACAGAATTGAGTGGATGCTACAGAATACAATATCCAGTTGCTCAGCAAAACACACAGCACTTTCATTAGTCATGCTAACAACAACAGGAATGTATCACGGGGGGACTATTATGGGGAAACCCTCGATGAAACAGAGCATACATTCTAGGAAACAGAAGTTAGTCCTCTACTTAACAGATATACATAATGTAAAATTGGATCTAAGCATATCTGGTAAAAATGGCTTGACCACGAAGGTCATTTTCATGCTAGCAATTCATAGCGTCTTCTAGAGTCACCCAACCATCGCTATGTCAAAAGGACAGTAGCTGGGCAGGCTTTATATTTCTTCAACCATAGCTGGTTGGTGCACTGAAGATGCTAGAATTCACTAGGTGATGTTTTCGGTCATCTCATCACTTTTGTTTCTTTTTAACCTGAAATCTATGTTGCTGGAATCGGAACAAGGTGGTAAAATGTTCGCTGTCTTATACATGTAGAAATAAAATGATGTGCCTAAAGCATTCCCTGCTTCCTTTTTTATTTTGTTAAAGACAGAGATGTAGAGTTACTGAGACACATGAGCTAGAATTTGGTCCCCCCGCCCCCCAGCTTGAATCTGGAATGTGAAGTGAACATTGGACAGATAGAAAGCCGACTCTACTGCTTACAGTAGAGTAGAGTACTGCCTGGATGAGAAGGATCAAGACTCTTGGGCATTGTGGTGAAAACCAATCCGTTCAACTTCTCATAGAAACGCAACCTCTTTCATGGAACTATGTCAGATAGAGGGATACCTATTAGATCACAGCCGTTCTGGATTTGTCAATTCGATTCTTGAGATTATGAAACTGGAATCATGTTCTACGTTGATCGTTTGCTAGCAAATTAGACTAGGTATCCAAGATTTAGGAATTTACCACAGTACAAGCAGAAAGAGCTGCCCTCTTATAATTCTGTAACTAACCTGTTGGCTGGCCAAAAGGACAAGTGTTTACTTATGGGGGGTTTGTATGTGTGAGAGAAAAGGGGAACCCTAATATATGTGTTAGTGTGACCTTCAGTGTGTACTCTCCAGGAAATGAAAACCCAGCCCGTATTTTGGAGTGCGAACATCAGGATATCAAAAACAGTGGATACTGTGAAGTCCCCTGAGAGATGATGGATGGCCAGCCCAGGGATGGTGACGGCTCGGGGTTTTCTTTCAACTACTATAGTTCCAGTGGGAAGAAAAGGCCTTGGTGAGAAGAGGCCTCACTTGACTCGGATTTCAGCATATTCAGCCAACTCCTCCGTCAGGGTATAGCTGTCCTTGGTGGACAATTTGGTGAAGTCTATGTTGGCATAATCAATCCCCAGGTCCTCACGCTTGTTCAACAGCCGTTTGTCACAGCGCCCGTACTGGAGGAGGAGGTGAGCAAACAAACAAGATCAGGTTATTGCTCGCACCAACTCACTCTCTGAGTTACATCATTTGGTTTATTCCCGAAGAATCAAAGTAGGCTTCCAGATATTGCTGAGGACACTCTCAGTAGTCCTGGCCATCAGGATCAATGCTAAGGGATGTTAGGAGGTGTAGTTCAGCAACATCTGAGGCGGGGAGACAGGTTGCGTTTCACTGCAAGACCTGAGGTGGTAGAAATAAGGGACAGGATGCTATGTATACAGAACACAAATGGCAAGTGTCCACTTACATGCAAACATTTAACCAAGATCCACTGATAGACGCAACATAAATTTCACCCGGAAGCTTTACGATGACAAAACAACACGGAAACTTGACAAGAACTATCTTCTCAGGTTTTTCAGAAATATCTGAGTATTTCAGATATTCAGACACGAGACAAAATATTTGACACCAACATATTGTCACACAACACAATAGCTGCTTTTGGAACTGGGTACAGGCGCGGCAACTGTTAATGCAAGACAGGCCACGTCAAAAAGGGTTGTATTTTTTTCCCCAAGTTGGAAATCGTAGCCAGGATAGATGTTTTCAAATCACAGACATGGAAAATGCATGCAAAAAAATAAAATAAAAATAGAATCCAACTGAAGTGCGCTATTCCCTGCAAGGATCCTATTTGGGCAGCAGATCCATACGACAAGCAAAATAGCTGGGTTAAGCCTTTTTAACATTTCATTTCATTTTCATTTATTGAATTTCTATGCCGCCCAATCCCGAGGGACTCCGGGTGGCTTACAGAAATGAAAAAAATTAAAAAGAATTTTTAAAAACAATGGGACACAACAAAGTTAAAAAAGGAACTCAACAAACACCCAGTCGAAAGGGGGCTGGACCTCCATCAAGGGGTCAACAGCCCCAGGCCTGCCGGAAAAGCCAGGTTTTAATGGCTTTGTGAAAGGCCATGAGAGTGGGCAGGGCCCGGATCTCTGGGGGCAGCTCATTCCATATGGCTGGAGCGGCAACAGAGAAGGCCCTACTCCTAGGCGTCGCCAGCCGGCATTGTCCCGCTGAAGGCACCCGGAGAAGGCCCATCCTGTGCGATCTTATTGGTCTAAGGGAGGTATGTTAACAGACTTAACA
This sequence comes from Thamnophis sirtalis, assembly GCF_051295495.1. Taxonomy (NCBI): domain Eukaryota; kingdom Metazoa; phylum Chordata; class Lepidosauria; order Squamata; family Natricidae; genus Thamnophis; species Thamnophis sirtalis. The sequence continues at coordinate 10,004,686 of NW_028261393.1, read as the reverse complement.
TGTCTATTTTCCTCTGAAAAACATCTCCCCCTCAAAAGTGAAAAAGCAGAGCAGGAAAATAAAAATCTGGCTGTGCCTTCTTCAGAGATGTTACTACCATATGCCTGGCAGTTTTGGGGGGTTTTTTTGAACTAAAAATAATAATGTGACAAAAAAAAAATCTGGCCTCCGGTAGCAAAAGAAAAAACAAATTAAATTAGTCAGGCTTACTGTGGTAAAATCAGGTGGGATTCAGCTGGTTCGAACCAGTAGCTGAAATTCTACCCCATCCTATTTAGGCACATTTTTGAGGCCGGGCGAATGCACAGAAGCCGTGCGCGAGGGGCGAACCAGTGGTAACAAAATGCGAAACCCACCGCTGGGCAGAACCTGTTTTTTTTTTCTAAACACCCAAAGTAAAAGCCACCGTCCATTTTTCATGGAAGTGGCTCTACTCTGCTTCCCTCTCGAGAGGACGTGCCAAGAGCAGAGACGAAGGGGAAATTAAAGAAATAAGGATTGTGACGAGGGGGGGGGGGGAATCAGTTTCTTTTCCACAGGTTGTGTGATTCTTCCTCTGAATTTTCTTATTAATTTCTCCCTAGGCTTTGCTTCCAACCAGGATTTTTTTTTAAAAAAAAGGGGCTTGTTATATGTTTCATTATGTTCTCAGCCTCCTGAAGTTCTTTTTTTTTAATTTATTAAGGTTACATCTCCTTTGCATTCACCTTGAACTCCTGGTGACTTCATGGAAGACTCCATGCAGTTTCCTTGTCACCAGATTAGAAATGGTTCGCCTGTGTCTTCTTCTGAGGTGTTTTCCAACTCTCTAATCAAGCTTTCAGCCCTGGAATTCCCTGGAGACATCCCTTCCAGGTTCATAACCCAACCCAACCATGCTTAGCTTCTTATCCCTGACCAGACACTTAGATTCCTGCCACGAACGGACATACAAGCCCATAAACACATGCATGGATTCTCCATTGGTGGGAAAGGAGGAGGGGGCAATGAGAGGATGACAATGTTACACGTGGACAGGGAAGTCCATACTTACTTGGCCAGGTCAGTGACTTTCCAGGGAGCAGATCTCTTTAGACTATTAGAAAAGGAAGAGTAGTCACTAGTGACTCAAAGGGAGAAAGGACAACTGTCAGGCCTGGAAGCCATCTTTTGCATTGGGCCTTCAGGCCTGCCACATTTAGTGCTGTGGGAAACCGGGAGCGGGGGGGATTATATGAAGTATGGGAAGTGTTGTGGCCCAGCAGGAGCCATTGGAGCTGCAAACAGACTCCGATAGTGAGGGGCCCTATGAGTTGGCTCTGGAAGATGTGAAGGACCTTGGACGGGGTTCCGACTCCGAGCAGGGACCAGAGAGGCTGGTTGGCCACCAGGAGGTGCCTGAGGCATGGAGCAGCGGTGAAAGCCAAAGGGTGTGTGCCCATGATGTCAGGCCTTAGAGCAGTGGGGAGGACCTAAGGGAGTTGGTCCTGGATGCCAGGCAAAGGCGGGCAGATAAACGCTGAGAGCAACTACGCAGATACAGAAGATAATTGGACCCAGGTGGTTGTAATTAGGCTCCTCCCAAGAGAGTATATAAGGAGAGACTTTGGGAGGAGGCTGTTTGCAGGATTCAACTAATTATACCAACACTGGAGAAGCTCTCGGGTGTATTTCTTATCTTGGAAGTCTGGATTGCTGCCCAGGTCTTGTCAGTGTGTTAATTTACTGTGAATAAATTGCCTAGCAGTAATCTTGTCATGGAGTGCCTTGGCGTACAGAGAGGGGGGGGGGGGAGATCAGAACAGGAAGTATAGTCAAAATAACATTCCTTTCTCAGAGAGGCAAGGACATATTGCCCTGCACCTGGAGTAGTGTAACTGTGAGGCATCTCCGGTTGGGGACGGTGCCTGATTGGACCCTGTGATAGACACAAGTGGGTGTTGGGCAGGGACTTGAAGTTTCATTTGGGTGGGGAAAACCTGGAAGCTTTCAGATTCGGGTTTTCCCAGATGTGCCAATACGACACCTCTAATAAAATGGAACTTTGAGGAACCTCAAGCTTCAGAGCCTTATTTCGTTGGGGGTGTTACTTGGAATGCTGCCATGAAGTGAGTTTGGGGTGCCATGAAGCATAGCTTAAGTCAGGGAGAGAGATTGAAACCATGGGATCGTTGAATAAGTCATGGCTGTGACAGCCATGTAGGGCAGAATGTCCATCTGAGCTTCTCATCATCTTCTCTCAAGGTCATATTTGGAGTATGCACTTGGGTTTTTATACTGCTGAAATCGATAGGCCAGCAAACCCCAAGTAAAGAAACCATTCTTAGTGCTGATTAGTTATGCTATCAGGAAGAACGAAGCAGCACGGGGGCTCGAGTGGTTGGGACCCTGGGTAGGAGTGTTAGCAAGCTAATGTTCAAGATCCTAGAGCTGCCGTAGGGGTGGTGGTGGTTGAGCTCCCATCCTTCACTCTAGCTCCTGCCAGGGACATGAAAACAGCCCAAATTGGGCAACCCTCCCCCCAGGACAATGGTGATGTCACCAGCTAATCCTTCAACAGGAAGCAGTGCTTCTGACTCGAGTGCAAAAAAAAAAAAAGGGCCAGGAAGAAAAATTATCCTCTCTCTGACCATATCCAAAACAAACCATCCTTTGGAAGGGCACTTCTCATGGATGGGTCTAAGGCGGGGGTGTCAAGCTCAATTTCATTGAGGGCCACATCAGTTGCGTTTGACCTTGGGTAGCCGAGTTGGGCGTGGCCAGCTCAATGTCAGTTCTGTCAGGGGTGCATGTGGTGGCCCGAGCGCTCTGCCAGTGAAAACAGGCTTCCGGGCTCCGTTTTCGGCTGCCACGGACTTCTGCGAGCTCCGTTTTCACTGGCAGAGGGTTTCAGGAGTCCATGGCAGCTGGAAACGGAGCTCGGAAGCCTGTTTTCACTGGCAGAAGCACTGCGGGCCGGTCCTTCGCTGTTGCCAGGGCTGCCCTGCGGGCCAGATCTAAATACCCGTGGGCCGGCCCAGATCTGGGCCCCGGGCCTTGACTTTGACACCCCTGGTCTAAGGGCCATTGCCTGTACTGTCCCAAATAAGGCCTAATGGGGAAACCGTCCATCTGGATCCTCTAAAAAGCTTTCTGGTTTGCCTTGTTCTAAAATACTGAGCTGTGCGTAATATACCTGTCCTCGCCTTCCAGAAGATTGGAATGGATTTTGGCCTATAGGCAGAAGCAACTTACAGCAGTTGCAGCCAGGCAGCAAAAGAGAGGCAGAGGAGAGGTTGTGTGAGAGAGGTTGTGTGTGTTGTACGGAGGGGACCCACCAACACAGTCCTGCCAAAAGCAAATTAAGTACAGTTATTGGTACCTCTGATTTTTCCAGATTGCTCGGATTCCTGTAATCTCCGCTGTAGACAACAGGAGGGTTTTCTGTTTGACCAAAGCCAGGATTATCATTGTTTTTTCTGGAGTAATGGAAATAATTACAATAACAACATTAACTGCCCTAAATGAGACTTAGAACTAAGACTGAGTAAGGCAACATAAAACAGGTAGTCCTCAATTTATGACTGGCTGCTTAGTGACTGTTCAAAGTTACAACACACCCTGAAAATGGGACTTACAATTCAGATTTAAAGTTCTGAAACATTTGTCTCTCGCCCACCATGGTCACACAAGCACATTTTGGGCATTCATTTGTGCATGCATTTATGCCCATTTGCAGTATCCTGAGTCACACAATGGTGATTCATGATGTTTTTTTGCGGAAAACCAGTGTTTAATTCCAGTTCCTGGCAAAAAAAACCCCCAAACTTCCAATAGCAAACGATATGCTTGCTTAATGACCGTGGTTTTGTTTTACAACTGTCTCCCAAAAGGGCATAACATTGGAATTGATCACAAGTTGACACACTTTATGAGTGTCATAAATTACGATAGAAATTGTGGGGTCAGTTACAATTGTAAGTTGAGGTTCTGAACCAGCTCTTCCGGAAATTAATATGGGCTCCTCAATAAGGATGGATATCATATGTGGATAGATATTACATATATGTATCGCTTTGATCTTTGATTCAGATAATACACCAAAATGTAGTTAAAAGATTATGGCTTTAATGCAATAGCAATAGCAATAGCAGTTAAGACTTATATACCGCTTCATAGGGCTTTCAGCCCTCTCTAAGCGGTTTACAGAGTCAGCATATTGCCCCCAACAACAATCCAAGTCCTCATTTTACCCACCTCGGAAGGATGGAAGGCTGAGTCAACCCTGAGCGGGTGAGATTTGAACAGCTGAACTGTAGAACTGCAGTCAGCTGAGGTACCCTGCAGTGCTGCATTTAACCGTGTCACCTCGGCTCTAATAATGCAGTGTTTCTCAACCTTGGCAACTTGAAGATATGCAGACTTGAATTCTCAGAATTTCCCAGACAGCTTCAACTCCATTCTGGGAGTTGAAGTCCACATATCTTCAAAGTGGGGTTGAGAAACACTGACTTAAGGCAAACTTGAGCAATGATTGTGTTGTGGTACGCTGGCAACCTGCAGAGCTGGCAGCAGATTCGGACAGTGAGGAGGTTGGGGAGGAACCTGGGCCAGTCCTGGAGTCTGGGGAAGGCTCTGATGAGGGCTCTGTGTCGGAGGCAGAGAGGGGGCCAGAGCTGTCTGACAGTTATCAGCTGCCTTCACAGTCAGACATCAGTGAGGCAGATGAACAGCTGGAGCCTGTTCCCAGTGTGCGCATGCACAGAGCTGCCAGAAGGCAAGAACAGTTAAGACAAAAAGGGAGACCTGGGAGTAAGGCTTGGAGATGATTGTCCCCTCCCATAAGACGTAAAGGAGGAACAAAGGCCTGTGAGCCTTTGCAGGAAGCAACCTGGTTCGATCTGGTCGGTTTAAATTCTGAAGTTCTGCACAAATCCTGATTGGTGACCTACACCAGAAACCCTGCTGTGTGTTTCTACGTCAAAATCATAGGAAAAAACCATTTTCAGTTGCGTTTAAACCAAAGGAAGTTGGGCTTGGACTTCCCTTCTCCCCAAAACTTACTTTTTTCTAGCCTGGCTGACATAGCAGACCACGGCTATGAGTATGGCAAAGGCCACAACAGCTCCCACCGGTCCAACTTTTGCCCACATCAGACTGTCTGGAAGAAAGGAAGACACAGGTCAACAGACAGGTTTAAAAGTGAATGCAAAGAGAAACCATGTAAAGAGACAAGATGGTGGTGAAACGTAAGCGGGTTGGTTCATATATGGCGCCAACACAATTTTGTTTGAATGGAGGCTGTTGAGTAAATCGTAAATCTCTGGATTTGTGGGGCATGTTAAATAGATCTCACTGTTGCCAAGAAACAAAGGATCGATGTAAAACTGGACCTTCTGCACCAAAGAGAGGAGTCCGGAAGTGGGAATTAGAAGAGGATCAAAGGGATTTAATACAGGTAGTCCTTGTTTAAATGGCTAGCTGTTGAACAACTGTTTAAAGCCATGGCAGAAAAGGCTACTTATAGCAATAGCATTTAGATTTATATACCGCTTCACAGTGCTTTTACAGCCCTCTCTAAGCGGTTTACAGAGTCAGCCTCTTGCCCCCAACAATCTGGGTCCTCATTTTACCCACCTCGGAAGGATGGAAGGCTGAGTCAACCTTGAGCTGGTCAGGATCGAACGCCTAGCAGTGGACAGAGTCAGACTGCAATAGCAATAGCACCTAAACTTATATACCACTTTACAATGCTTTCCAGCCCTCTCTAAGTGGTTTACAGAGTCAGCCTCTTGCCCCCAACAATCTGGTCCTCATTTTACCCACCTCGGAAGGATGGAAGGCTGAGTCAACCTTGAGCTGGTCAGGATCGAACGCCTAGCAGTGGGCAGAGTCAGTCTGCAATAGCACCTAGAGTTATATACCACTTTACAATGCTTTCCAGCCCTCTCTAAGCGGTTTACAGAATCAGCATATTGCCCCCAACAATCTGGGTCCTCGTTTTACCAACCTCGGGAAGGATGGAAGGCTGAGTCAACCTTGAGCTGGTCAGGATCGAACTCCTAGCAGTGGGCAGAGTCAGTCTGCAATAGCACCTAGACTTATATACCACTTTACAATGCTTTCCAGCCCTCTCTAAGCGGTTTACAGAGTCAGCCTATTGCCCCCAACAATCTGGGTCCTCGTTTTACCAACCTCGGGAAGGAGGGAAGGCTGAGTCAACCTTGAGCCTGGTGAGATTTGAACTGCCAAATTGCAGGCAGCCGGCAGTCAGCAGAAGTAGCCTGCAGTACTTCACCCTAACCACTGCGCCACCATGGCTGATTATGATTCATCCTTGAAGCTGCACCCATCCCCTACACTCACATGATCACATTTTGGTGCTTGGCGACAACTAGCTTGCATTTTTGTTTGGTTGCAGTGTCCTGCAGTCACATGACTGCGATCTACCGCTTTTTGTCGTTTTCCATGCCTCCTTTTGTCCCACTCTGCTAGTTTATACTGTCAAAAGGTTCTTTACTCTACAGTATAATTTAAAAAAAATATTTTGCTTGGAATTTAATGGTGGTGGTTGAGATTCTCCTCTTAGGAGTCAGAGACAACCAAGTTTGATCTCTCACTTATATGTGACAGCCCAGCTGTTATTTGAAAACTTCTAACACATAATCTGTGGTTGCCTATTTTCCGGGATAAAACTGGCCAATGTGTTCAACTTCTTTTCAACGCTTTGCCTTCTAAAGCTATTAATTCATATTCCTGTCCAGAGTGAGACGGAGAGCTAGGCAAAAGTTGTGGTCCTTTGTAGTAGTCCTTGCCTTCTCACTTGGAAGAAGGCCATTGAATAGGAAAGAGCACCACCAAGGAGACCTAGCAAGATCAGGGGGGCTGCTAGCTGTGCAGTGGGCCGATAGTTGATGTGTCAACTGTGAAGGCTGGCCCTTGATGGCAGCCCTGGAGAGGCTGTCATAGAGGGTGTTGTGGCCTGTTCGGCCACCGGCCCTTCCAGCAGCCGAATGAGTTGAAGAGGCTGCGTGGCACTCAGGGTTAGCACCAAGGCAATCTGAGAGCTCCGAGGGGGAAGAAGGATTGGAGCTGTCAGAGATAGAAACAGAGACTAGGCCTGAGCTTTAGATGGAGAGTCAACAGCCCCCAGCTCTGGAGGTGGATGATGAGGAAGAGGAGGAACATCTGGGTTCAGTGCCTGACGCGCAGATGCACAGAAGGCGGAGGAGAGGAGAACAGTGGAAATCTATGGGCCGGTCCTTGGGATGGAAGAGCCACCACTGCTAGTGAAGCCCCATCCTAGCTCTGGGGATAACAGGCAGGGGGCGGAGATGAATACATGTGGCAGACAACTATCCATCTCCTTGATGGACAGGCTTGTTAGCCTGCTGTGTGTGAGAGAAAGACCTTTTTGCCATGGCTGTCGGCGCTCCTAATAAAGGGAAGATTTAGTTAACTACAAGAGTGTTTGTTGTGTTTGGGAGCCGGGTCAGAACAGACCGCCTAGGGCCCAATAGATTAGAACCAGAGGGATCAGAGGTGGTGTTTGCCTGCAGGGACTCTCACTGGAGTGATGGAACTGGAGCTGCTGGTTCTTGGTGGCGTAGTGGTTCCTGGCAGAGCAGACTATATAGAGCTGAGAGTCAACCTCCCTCTGAACAGTCAGGATGCTGGTGACAATGTAGCCCGTTTTCTGGGAGTACACAAACTCCCGGTCGGTCTCGTTGACCGTCACATTGCGGGTGGGCAACTCAAAGGTGATCATAGCTTCTGGGTTAGCTTTGGCCGCACAGATGCATTTCACTGTATCCCGAGCGGCTGTGCACTTGGAGTCCGGAAGAATGCGGGGAGCAACTGTGGAGAAAAATAAAGAGATTGAAGTGCAATCCAGGATGTACTAATAGCAATAGCACTTACGTACCACTTCCTAGTGCTTTACAGCAGTGGTGAAATTCAGATTTTTTTTACTATCAGTTCTGTGGGTGTGGCTAGGTGGGCGTGGCTTGGTGGACGTGGCAGGGGAAGGATACTGCAAAATCCCCATTCCCTCCCCACTCCAGGGGGAAGGATACTGCAAAATCCCCATTCCCTCCTCACTCCAGGGGAAGGATACTGCAAAATCTCCATTCCCTCCCCACTCCAGGGGGAAGGATACTGCAAAATCCCCATTCCCTCCTCACTCCAGGGGAAGGATACTGCAAAATCTCCATTCCCTCCCCACTCCAGGGGGAAGGATACTGCAAAATCCCCATTCCCTCCCCACTCCAGGAGAAGGATACTGCAAAATCTCCATTCCCTCCCCACTCCAGGGGGAAGGATACTGCAAAATCTCCATTCCCTCCCCACTCCAGGGGGAAGGATACTGCAAAATTTCCATTCCCTCCCCACTCCAGGGGGAAGGATACTGCAAAATTTCCATTCCCTCCCCACTCCAGGGGGAAGGATACTGCAAAATCCCCATTCCCACCCCACTCCAAGGGGAAGGATACTGCAAAATCCCCATTCCCACCCCACTCCAAGGGGAAGGATACTGCAAAATCTCCATTCCCTCCCCACTCCAAGGGGAAGGATACTGCAAAATCTCCATTCCCTCCCCACTCCAGGGGGAAGGATACTGCAAAATTTCCATTCCCTCCCCACTCCAGGGGGAAGGATACTGCAAAATCTCCATTCCCTCCCCACTCCAGGGGGAAGGATACTGCAAAAATCCCCATTCCCACCCCACTCTAGGGCCAGCCAGAGGTGGCATTTGCCGGTTCTCCGAACTAATCAAAATTTCCTTCTGACAGGTTCTCCAGAACCTGCTGGATTTCACCCCTGCTTTACAGCTTTCTCTAAGCATTTTACCAATGTCAGCATATTGCTCCCCCCCCCCAACAATCTGGGTCCCCATGTTGCCAACTTCAGAAGGATGGAAGGCTGACTCATCCGGTCAGGTTTGAACTCCTGGCCGTGAGCAGAGTTAGCTTGCAATACTGCGTCCTAACCACTGCAACACCATGCCTCTAATAGCTTTCTTGAACTGTAGAAGTCCTCTCTATGGAAGCTCCTCCATTTATGCAAAGGCATATGACAGTAATGGGTTCATCCACATTCTTGTGAGATGTCTACTTCCAACAAATACATGCAGAAAAAGAGAATAAGTGGGGAGAGGTTTACAACAATATAGAGGAGGAATTCACTAGTTCCTCTTCTCCAGCTGCATCCAAATTTACTGCCAACAGTTCCCCAAAGCTTTTCTTTCCTGGAAATGCCAGAGTTCATAGCTGAGGCCTTCTGCCTTCAAAGGGCATGATCCAACGCGGGGGGGGGGGGTGTTTGCTGCCAACATTACTGCCAGTTTGGTACACGCATGTGCACAGCTGCCTATAAATAGGTCTGTGCATGAGCAGAACATTAAAAAATGAAAAAAAAATACCATGCTGCGCCGACCAGGGAACTGGTTCGAAGGCATGGCAGGCCTGGGTCGCTGCTGATTCCGGCAACCCAGGCCGGCATACCACTACCGGTTTCGGCCGAACCAGGCCAAACCGGTAGGAACCCACTTTTGATCCAGTGTCCCATTCTACCCAATCCCAAAACGTGCTTGAGATCTTTAGAACCGAAAAGGTCCTCTCGGGGCACAAAGCCAGTGCTTACATTCAACGGTGAGGTTGAAAGCAGTGCTGCTCTGGCCAAACTGGTTCTCTGCTGTGCACCAGTATTCGCCGTCGTCTTCGTGTGACACGGATTCAAACTCCAGCTCCACCTGGCTTTGGTAGACCCCCATGGCTAATGGCTTCTTGTCCTTGTAGATGGTGATCGTTGGCTCAGGGCTGCTCTGCGAGCTGCAGAAGATAGAGACCGGCTCTCCCTCAAGGACCACCATGGATCCGTTGACTACGGGTTTCCAAGGAGCATCTGCACAGGGAGACAAAGTCAAAGAAGGACATGCATTTTTTTTTTAAAAAAAAAAATCAAAACATGGTGTCGCCGCATCTAAGAGCAGATTCGTCATTCCAGAAGCATTCCAGTGACACTCTTTCAAAGATTTAGTAAGGTTGAAACTTGACTCAAGTTATTCTTCCTGCAAATGTAGCAATATCTATATAGGTACTGTAGCAGGGGTGAAATGCTACCGGTTCAGGCCAGTTCGCCCAAACCGGTAACAAAGATGCCAGCTGTTCACCGCAACTGGTAGTAAAAAAAAAATTTGCTACCGGTTCGGGTGAACTGGTTTTTCCGACAATCAGCTGTGCCATGCGATTTATATTACCTAGAAAGCAGGATTTTCTGCTTTCCAGCTAATCTAAATCGTGTGGCACAGCGGAATACCCCCCCCCCCCCCGCTGTTCGCTTACTTGCTTGCCAGGCGCGCTCAGTAGCAGGCTCCGCCCACCCACCCAGACATTTTGATGCTCCTGCGCATACGCAGGTGGCACTTGGGCTCACGTTGCTGCCAAACTGGTAGCAAAGGTGTGGATTTCACCCCTGTACTGTACGGATAGCTAATGGTCTGTGGCTAGTATGTGGCTCTCAGAGTTTTTTTCTCTGGTTCCAGAAGAAAAAAATCTGTTTAAATTATGTTTCTTCACGTTTTGCCATTAGTTAACTGTTGAGGACACTTTGCTGTGATTCCTGCACTTCCCAGAGTTTCAAAGAATGTAAGGATGATCACTGGCCAATTTTAACATATTTTGTAGAGATAAAGAAATTAAAACATGGCAGCCTGGAAACGCCCATAGCACATCTGGATGTAATTCTCTTAACTTTGGCAGCATGCTGGCTGGGGAATTCTGGGAGACAAAGTCCACCCGTGCTCACATTTATGGTCGAGAAACTCTGCTGCCATTACAAACACACATACACACACGGGCGCGCGCACACACACACACTCACACTCACACTGTGCTTTTGATAAGCTTAATGCATCTTTTTACTTTTAAAAAAGGACAATTTAAAAGGAGCTTTAAAAAAAAAATCCAATTCTGTACACTCCTGGGTTGGGAAAACAACATTTCCCTTACATTTTTATTTTTACATTAGCTGATAACCCAACGTTGCCCGGATATTTATTTATAGGGGGGAAATGTCCGGACCAATTTCTAATGTTGGATTTTCCCCCTTACCAGAGGGAGCTCCCTTGTGGAGTACTGTGAAGCCGCTACCATGGCAACTCCACTGCGCTGTACAGTAGAAGCCATTTTAAGGCACAAAAGGCTGCATCTTAACAGAACACACACCCGGAGGGGGTGTCTTACCCCCCCACAATATTTGTTTCCAGAGAGTAAGTCATCTGTGTACCAAGTTTGATTGGAATTGCTCGAGGCATTGCAGAGGTATGCTGGAAATCACACACACACACACACACACACACACAGAGAGAGAGAGAGAGAGAGAGAGAGAGAGAGAGAGAGAGAGAGAGAGAGATTTCAAAATGTATCCAATAACTGGAACCCGTTAATGCAACTCAAGGTTTGTACAAATTTCAAAGGATATTGTAGAAACCTTGGGTAGCATTAATGGGTTCCAGGTTATCCTTGCTGCCAGAGTTGTTGGATACGAGATGGGCGGCAAACACATTTGATAAATAAATAAAATCAATAGGCTTTATTCCAGAATGGGGAATCCATCCCAGAGCCCCAGGTTAGCACTCACACAGCACAGACAAGGCAAGGGAGTGGTTGTCTTTGCCATAAATGTTCTCCGCCACGCAGGTGTAGATGCCATCCTGCAGGTGAGTTACATTGTCGAGGTAGAGCGTGAGGTTCCCAGCTAAGTCCTCGTGGAGAATTTCATCTTCTCGGAGCCAGGAAATCATGGCTATTGGACTGCTGTCCACAATACACATCAAGAACACGTGAGCGCCATGTAGGACTTCCACAGAGGAGTTTACTTGCAGGATACGGGGCGGGTCTGCAAAGGACAGATAAAGAGATCACCTTTGGGGTGCATATTCAATTTTCTTTCTGCAGCAGATAAAGCTAGTAAGAAAGGTATCAGCCAGGTATGGTCAAAAAAAAGTTAGGACGGCAGTCACCTTAGGGCAAACAATTTTTGGGGAGTTGTCATTTAGCAATAGCAATAGCTGTTAGACTTATATACCGCTTCATAGGGCTTTCAGCCCTTTACAGAGTCAGCATATCGCTCCCACAGTCTGGGTCCTCATTTCACGCAGCTCGGAAGGATGGAAGGCTGAGTCAACCTTGAGCCGGTGAGATTTGAACCGCCGAACTGCAGATAACAGTCAGCTGGAGTAGCCTGCAGTACTGCACTCTAACCACTGCGCCACCTCGGCTCCTTGCCTTGTTGATCATTATGGACAACAATTGGTGGCAACTTTTTTCTTCTTCCAATAAGAGATGCCAGTCTCAAGGGAAGGAAATAAGGAATCCCCCAGTCTCTACCCTGAAACTGCCTCCCATTAAATCTGTAGCGCTGGCAACACTATTCAGTCTCACTGCTGTGATACTGTCAGCCGTGGAGATAAATGATCTCCGTGGCCTTTCCTGCTGATTCAAAGGCAGGTGAGATGCAGGTAAGACAGCCACAAGGGAGGTTCCTGAAAGGGACCTCAAGTCTACCCCTATTATTCGGCTGAGTCAACCTTGAGCCGGTGAGATTAGAACCGCTGAACTGCAGATAACAGTCAGCTGAAGTGGCCTGCAGTACTGCACCCTAACCACTGCGCCACCTCGGCTCTGGGCATGTATGGGCATTGCATCATCATCATCATGACTCTCGTGGTGGCGCAATGGTTAGGATGCAGTATTGCAGGCTAACTCTGCCCACAGCCTGGAGTTCGATCCTGACCACCTCAAGGTTGACTCAACCTTCCATTCTTCCAAGGTTGGTAAAATGAGGACCCAGATTGTTGGGGGCGACATGGTGACTCTGTAAACTCCTTAGAGAGGGCTATAAAGCACTATAAAGTGGTGTTATAGTGGTGTTATTATAAATGTTATGAGTGTTATTGTTATCTTGACTTTCTTGGTCACATCCTCTTAATACCTTTCCCCCTTGGTTCCCTATGCAGAGTTGGAGCTATTTTATTCCATTAAATGATGAGATTGCCAAGCCCTTAGAAAGGTGGATAGATGTCTAATTAAAAACAACAACAACTTTCCCTTATGTTCATGTGTAACCTTTCTCTGGCTACCTTAGCTTTTTTGTTAGTATGTGAACTAAAAGCAGATTCAGAATTTAAGAGGGACGATGACAATGGGTGAGAAGCTGTTATTAGCACGCTAGCTCATTTTTCATTTGAAATCATATATTCCCAGTTTCTGGTTTTCCCGTGGAAGAGAAAGTGACATTGATTAGAGATGAAGGAAATCTCCTGGGAAATGAAATATGCACGTTTGAGGAGTGTAACTTGCAAAACAGATCATCTTTAACAATAAAAAAGGGGGGAAGAATACATTAAAATTAAACCGGGAGCCCAAAAAATAAAGCTGCTTTTCACATGGCTCAGGGGCCAGGAATCCATTAATTACCACATAATTAAGTGCTAAATTAACTCCTAATCCCTCCCACTCATGCAGAATGGGGAAGCAATTTTCTATGACAGAAGCTTGAGCTACGTAAGTAAGATTATGGACTTTGAACATTAATAAACGGGGCTTGCTTTTGCTAGAGTCATTTTGTGGAAGATACAGTTGTGGTCCTGATGTTGGGCATTTCCAGATACTGCAGCAAGTCCTTGACTTATGATCTCACAATCAAGCCCAAGTTTCTGTTGCTAAGTGAGCTGTGCCCCATTTTATGACCTCTCATGCCACAGTTAAGTGAATCACTGCAATTATTAAGCTAGTAATATGGTTGTTGAGTGAATCTAATTTCCCCACTGACTTCGTAATGTCAGGAAGTCACAAAAGGTGATCACATGACCCCAGCACATTGCAACCGTCATAAATACATGCCAGTTGCCAAGCAGCCAAATTTTGATCAGGTGATGTTGGGGAGGATGCTTATAAGTGTGAAAAATGATTGCCAGACGTTTTTTTGATGCCATTTTAACTTTGAACAATGAAATGGTTGTAACCCAAGGAATATCTGCATAATAATTTATTAAATGTTGAACCCCGGTTTTAATTTTGCTTTTAGATAGTTGCAGAAAAGCAATGCCACAGTAGAATGTGTCATAGTATGGAGGGAATTAAAGAGCCTGAGTCCATCAAGTCTTGTTGCCGGAGTTCTCCAGTGTTCTCCAAGATTAAGGTGACAGGTGTCCACTTATATGCAATATTAAAAATGTAAAGTATAAAAATATAAAAGTTAATACCGTGTTTTCCCCCCCCCCCCAAAATAAGACTGGCAGAGAATAGATGGGGGCAGGGCCAATCAGAGGTGGCATTTACTGGTTCTCCGAACTATTCAAAATTCAAAATTTCCGCTACCGGTTCTCCAGAACTGGTCAGAACCTGCTGAATCCCACCTCTGCCCTGAAGGGTTTCAAAAAGAGAAAAGATGATATAGCATCTTCTGCTCAAGCAAGGGGTCGGGATTCTGAAGACCTCCGATGTCCCTTCTGACTCCATTATTCTATGTTCTATGCTACTTATCAACAGCCAACTCACATTTGACATCCAGAGTCGAGAAGCCATCAAACTCAAAAGTGGTGTTGGGGTAGCTGACTTTGCAGCCCACCTCATATCCGTGGTTCTCACGCAGTGGTAGGAACTTCAGGATGGAGATGAGGGACCAAGTGCTGCCTTCTTCCTCTATTTGCGCGTAGACCGAATGCTCCACCAATTTCTCATAGTTCATCCATGTGATGAGAGGTTTCATGTCTGGACAATTATCTGGCACCTCACAGCGCAGTTCTACTTCTGAACCCTCCACCAGTTCTGGAGGATTCACAATGGTGGGCTTGTCTGTGGAGTAGAAAGAGACAGAGAATATGGACTAAACAGAAACCCCCCTGTTCATTGTGTGTCCAATCACACCAGTGGTGGGTTTCAAAAATTGTTCAAACCTACTCTGTGGGTGTGGCCTCCTTTGTGGGACTGGCTTGCTGCCCACGTGACTGGATGGGAGTGGCTTGCCGCCCATGTGACCGGATATGAAGGTGCTGACGACACTTGTCAGAACCACCTTAAATTACCTCACACACAGCACTGGCATGCATAAGAATATGATGTAAACTTGTTTTTTAAAAGGCATCTTTGGTTTGCGTTAAAACAAGTTCAACACACGCAATGTTCTGATTGCACCACAAACGCAGTAGTCATCCTTACTTTTCACAGAGGCACTGAGTTTTATAAATATGAGCATGATAGTGTAGAATAATCATATCCAAGGACCAGTGGTGGGTTTCAAAAAAGTTTGGAACCTCTTCTGTAGGTGTGGCCTGCTTTCCGGGTCCACTGGTGGAACCTCTTCTAACCGGTTCGGTAGATTTGACGAACCGGTTCTACCGAATAGGTGCGAACTGGTAGGAACCCACCTCTGAATCACACAACCAATATTCTATTCTGCTCTGTTCTATTCCCTACTCCTACTCTACTCTGTCCTATCTAAGGAAGCCTCCTCCATCACTTAATTGCTGCTGATTCCCGTACTATTTGAAAGGGATCACTAGCTTAGACTCAATCCTTTATAAGCAAGAGTTAGAACTGGTATTTCCCACTAGCGTTGCCTGATACTCACTGATGACCTCGAGGTTGCTGTGCTCTGGATAGGTATATTGATTGTAGCCACCAAGGTCTCCCCGAAAGTAATACTTCCCCGAGAGTTCAGGGCTGAGACGGGAGATCTGCAGGGTGCAGTTGCGGAAATTCAGCTCTCCCAGCAGCCTACTGCGTCCGACGTAGCTCTCGTGGATAATGTTGGTGCGGGATTTGTAAACCACTGGGGGATAATTCTTGGGGTATGGGCTGTTGAAGTACCAGATGCCATGGATGGTTGCTGGGCGTAGCTCCTCCGGGTAGCTGAAGCGGCAGGGGATAACCACACAGGTGCCCTCAAAGGCAGTGATGTGTTCGGGCATCCAGGCGCTCCACGGTCCAGCCAAGACCCCTTTGGAAGGAGGCAGAAGAGACTCACAATGAAGGAGAGAGGAAAACACGTGATTGATTGACTGCCTGCTTCATTGCCGATTCTGACTTTTCTCGTTATGGGCTGTGAGCATTCTCGCTCCATGTTTGCTCCACATGGCGCCATTCCCTCACCCTGTTTGGCAGTTTATGCCTTACCCCAAAACTGCCTTGTACAACATTGACTGGGATCGCTGGTCTTTCTTATTGGGTATGACGAATAATAGGGGTAGACTTGAGGTCCCTTTCAGGAACCTCCCTTGTGGCTGTCTTACCTGCATCTCACCTGCCTTTGAATCAGCAGGAAAGGCCACGGAGATCATTTCTCTCCACGGCTGACAGTATCACAGCAGTGAGACTGAATAGCGTTGCCAGCGCTACAGATTTAATGGGAGGCAGTTTCAGGGTAGAGACTGGGGGATTCCTGATTTCCTTCCCCTGAGACTGGCGTCTCTTATTGGAAGAAGAAAAAAGTTGCCACCAATTGTTGTCCATAATGATCAACAAGGCAAGGAGCCGAGGTGGCGCAGTGGTTAGAGTGCAGTACTGCAGGCCACTTCAGCTGATTGTTATCTGCAGTTCGGCGGTTCAAATCTCACCGGCTCAAGGTTGACTCAGCCTTCCATCCTTCCGAGGTGGGTGAAATGAGGACCCAGACTGTGGGGGCCATATGCTGACTCTGTAAAACCGCTTAGAGAGGGCTGAAAGCCCTATGAAGCGGTATATAAGTCGAACTGCTATTGCTATTGCTAGTGGGACTCCAGTCATCAACATATATTGGTGGGAGGGTGGGGAATACAGTATTTATACAAAGCCACATACTTCCTCCACAAGATCTTTCCTATATTAGGATACAAGCCCATATCACCACCCCGAGTTTGGTCTTTGTATTCCCGATCCTTCCACTACTAAAAAAAAAAGCACTAAAGGGAATATCAAAGGTTTTATATACTCTACAGCAGTGTTTTTCATCCTTATCAAGTTTTAAGATGTGTGGATTCCAAGAACGCTGGAATTCTGAAGTCCACCCATCGTAAAGTTGTCAAGCTTGACAACTCTTAATAGTTAACCCAGTGAGAAATTGGTCTACTTGAAACCCAACCTACAAAGCATTAGATGAGATACGTCTTGGGTTTCTGATGGGTCATCATCGCAATGTAATTTGGGAGAATGTTACCAAGGCAGAACTCATTCTTTTGTCCAAAAGTACCTTCAAATAGGACCCAGAAGGCCAGCAGCGTCTTGCAGAAGAGTTTCATGTTGTTTATGTTTGAAGAAATGTGTCGGTCAACCTAATGGAAAAAGGGAGAAGTAGGATGACATTGATAGTAAGAGGACAATTGTTTGGCGTAGTAGAACATTTCCCTAGAGTGGCGTTGCCCAAACTTAGCAACTTTAAGTTGTGTGTAGGTCAACTCTGAAGATCCGGGGAGTTGAAATCCACACATCTTAAGATGGTCAAGATTGAGAAACTTTGCCCTCGAAGGCTAACCTTTCCATTGTGATCTCTCTTCTGTAGAGAGAGATCCCACAGAAGAAAACTGCTAGCTAGACCTCAGGCATGCACAGCATCAGGCCATCAGTAAGGAGAAATTGGATTTTTGCCAGTACACCAGAAGTTGTTTCCTGTTTGCCTCCCCTAACTAGGTCAGTTACAGCTAATATGCAGATTGTATGCATTCGCTGTGCATTCACGCAAAGACAATATTCAGGCAATTGAAGGGTTTAAACAGGATTTTTCAACCCGAGCTACTTCGTGTCGATTGCAATTCCCTGAATGTCCACTATCAAATGGCCAAGATTGAGGTTTAAGGCTACTGAATACAACCTGAACCTGAGGATGCTCAGTAGGAAAATTGTTTCATCCCTTTGTTGATGTTTTATACAATACTAGCCAATATCTCGGTGTTGCCCATGTTATTTATTTATAGAGGGAAAATGTCCGGACCAAACATAATTTCTAATGTTTAATTTTCCCCCTTACCAGAGGGAGCCCCCTTGTGGGGTACTGTGAAGCCGTTATCATGGCAACTCCACTGCGCTGTACAGTGGAAGGCATTTTATGGCAGTACAGTAGAAGCAATTTTAAGACACAACAGGCTGTATCTTAACAGAACACACACCCCGAAGGGGTGTCTTACCCCCCCCCCCCAATATTTGTTTCCAGAGTGTAAGTCATCTATGTACCAAGTTTGATTGAAATTGCTTGAGGCATTCCAAAGTTATGCTAGAAAACACACACACACACAGAGAGAGAGAGAGAGAGGGAGGGAGGGAGGGAGGGAGGGAGGGAGAGGGAGAGAGAGAGAGAGAGAGAAACACACATGATTGGTGAGAATTCACCTCCTCCGGCATCCACGTTTGGTGCTGGAAATTGAAAGGGGCTGTCGTAATCACACTGCATTCATATGTTGCCTAAGCTGTAATATTGTCTAATTTGACATATTATCTTGTGTAAAGCCAGACTACTGGCGAAGTGTGGTTAAGGAAATAGTGGCTCTTGGTCTGATGTGTGAATCCTGTCCTAGAGAAATGAACGTGGTGTTATCCAAGGTATCTTTGTTGGATTTTCATCCTATACACTAACATCTGTCTGGTTCTAATTTTTGGAAAGCCAACTTGGGGAGGGATCTTCTCCCAGAGATTGGAATGTAACGCAAAGCTTATATAACAATATTTTTCTTCTTTAAAAAAAAAAAAAAACAACCAAGACATTGTTTTATTCTGTTTGCTCCCTTGTGCCAGCAGAGGGAAGCAGTACTTCATATATTCTCCCCTGCCTGATTCTGCTCTTAGGGCAGAGAACTGTGGCGCTTTGAAATCTGATGCCCACCCTGCAGCAGCCCAATTGTTGGGAGACCCTTAATGCAAGGAGAAATGGTCCCAGCATAAAAGCAGTGAGGCGGTTAAAAACAAAAATCAGAAATATTTCATAAGTCCTGTTTGCGGTGGAGAAGAGAAACTGGCAGGACTCCTAGATTGCCCAAGTCAAATACTGCCAACCCATCTGACATACAGAATAGCAATAGCAATAGCAGTTAGATTTATATACCGCTTCATAGGGCTTTCAGCCCTCTCTAAGCGGTTTACAGAGTCAGCATATTGCCCCCAACAACAATCCGGGTCCTCATTTTACCCACCTCGGAAGGATGGAAGGCTGAGTCAACCCTGAGCCGGTGAGATTTGAACAGCCGAACTGCAGAACTGCAGTCAGCTGAAGTAGCCTGCAGTGCTGCATTTAACCACTGCGCCACCTCGGCTCTTTACACACTAGAAGTCCTAGTGCAACAGCAACCTAAGGATTGATAATCCCAGATTGTTGGTTATGGATCCTGGGCTGTTGCTAGCAATGCAAGGTAATCCAGACAAGAAGCCCAACCAGGAGTACCAGCTCTATCTTTACTATAAGATTAAATTCACAAAATCTTGCAAGACTGAAAGTTTCTTTCCTTTTACACTCTGGAAAACTGGGGAGGATCCCTCCTGAAATGAATAATGGAATAACGGACTTGAAAGGGATCTTGGAGATCTTCTTGTCCAACCCCTTGCTCCAGCAGGAGACCTTATATCATCTCAGACAATTGGCTGTCCAGTTTCTTCTTAAAGACCTCCAACGTCTTTAAGACCACAATTTCAGAAGGCAAGCTGCTCCGCGGGTTAATTGTTTTCTCTGCTAGGAAGTTTCTCCTTAATTCTAGGTTGCTTCTCTCCTTGATTAGTTTCTATCTATTGTTTCTTGTCCTGCCTTCTGGTGCTTTGGAAAATAAATTGGCTCCCTCTTCTTCCCGGCAGCCTCTCAAATATCGAACACTGCTATCATGTCCTCCCCTAGTCCTTCTTTTCAATGCTTCACCTGCCCTTCTTCTTTCTGTAGGCCAAGACATCTCTTGAGCGATTCTCCAATCTGTGGTTCTCCCTCCTGCTTCCAAAATAATTCCCACATATCATTACAGTTCTTGGAAGAAGATTGGCAAACCGTCATATATATTTCTCTTCCTTTGACTGGCTGAGGGAAATTTGCAGATCACCCAGCAGAGCCTGAAATTTCAGGAATATCTTGAGCATACACAGTTCTCGGGGAGGGAATCGCACATTGTATAAACCCCATTTTGCTTATTGAATGGAAATGTGCTGCTTTGGCACAGCAAGTTACAGAGCTCAATAGTTGGGATTCACCCGTCAGACAAACAAGGCCTGGTTATATGAGGCTGAGCTGGAGTTGCTCAGGGAAAGAATGCTGAAAATGTCAGCAATTCATTGTCACTAAGACAAGATGTACTGGGATGTCGGTGGGGAAGGAATCAAAAAAGTCAAGGACAGAATAACAGAGTTGGAAGGGACCTTGAAGGTCATTTAGTCCAACCCCCTGCTCAGGCAGATGATCCTACACCATTCCAGACACAGTGGCCATCCAGCCTCTTCTTAAAAGCCTCAAGTGATGGAATGCTCACAATTTCTGGAGGCAAGCCGTTCCACTGATTAATTGTTCTCAGTGACAGGAAATTTCTCCTTAGTTCTAGGTTGCTTCTCTCCTTGATTAGTTTCCATCCATTGTTCCTTGTCTTGCCTTCTTTGGTGCTTTGGAAAATAGGTTGATGTTGTGGCCTAGCAGGAGCCATTGGAGCTGCCACCAGTCTCCGACGGCGAGGGGCCCTCTGAGTCGGCTCTGGAGGATGTGGAGGACCCTGGACAGGGTTCCGACTCTGAGCAGGGCGCAGAGAGGCTGGTTGGCCACCAGGAGGCACCTGAGCCTTGGACCAGTGGGGAGGAGACAAGGGAGAGTGAGCCGGAGGCCAGTAGTGAGTTGTTCCTGGATGCACGCCATCGAAGAGCTACTAGGTGTCAGGAACAATTACGCAATTACAGGAGGTAATTGCGCTCAGACTGGTGGTCATTAGGCTCCTCTCCAAACTATAAAAAGCCTACTTGTGCACACGCCCTCTTTGCAGAAGTCAACACAGAATCGAATGTCGGAGAACTTTGAATGAGCTTGGCAGGCTGGATTGCTGCCAAGCCTTATCTGTGTTTATTGCTGCCCAAGCTTGTCTGTGCTGGGTTGCTGCCAAGGACCTGTTTGTCTGTTAATTAAATGCTGTAATTTATCTCTGGCTCGGAGTGCGTTTTGGTGTGGAACGAGGCGGGTCAGAACAGGTTGATGCCCTCTTTTTTTGTGTGTGTGTGGCAGCCTCTCCAATATTGGCTCACTGCTATCATGTCATTCCCTTCTTTTCACATTCAAAGATGTAGATGCAGATGGGAGCTACATCTTTGTGCTCAAAGCCCAACTCCTCTTACGGTGAGCATCATTAAAAAGGGTGGAGTTCTGAGCACAGGGGTGTGGCCTCCAAATAGACTTTTTTGGTCCCCTCTCCAGAAGACCCCTCCTGAAAGCATAAAGCAAGTGTTCCATGAAACCACGGAAGAGGAAGCTAGGGAAGGCCCCCGAATTAACAAAAAGGACACACCGAGGAGCTGCACTTGGCAAATAACCCACCGTCTTTCTGCTTCGCTTTTAAACATATAATTTTATACAGTTAGAAAGAAGCGTGGCACGTCAAAACCGCAGTCCACTAAAGCGCGCCCGATTAAAGCGCGTACGTGACGTCATCAGCAGCGCGACAAGAAAGAAAAAGGGTGCTTTAAAAAGCGCTTTTAAAGCAAGCCGATTCACATAAAGGTAAGGGTTAGGGTTAGGGTTAGGGTTAGGGTTAGGTTTAGGGTTACGTTAAGCGTTAGGGTTAGATTTAGGGTTAGGTTAAGGGTTAGCGTTAGGTTTAGCGTTAGGTTAAGGGTTAGGTTTAGGGTTAGGTTTAGGGTTAGGTTAAGGGTTAGACTTAGGGTTAGGTTTAGGGTTAGGTTTGGGGGGGGTTAGGTTTAGATTTACGCGTTAATTTTAAGTTTACCGCTCACAGCATGCTGTTTTCGTCGCGATGTGATGACGTCACGTACGCGCTTTAGTCGAGCGCGCTTTAGTCTACCGCGGTTTTGTGGTGGAACCAGAAAGAAGCTACCAAGGAAGTAACAATACTCCTTCCAATACTGGCAAGGGTAAACTACTGAGAGGTAGATCTTGTCTTATTACAATTGGAGCCAGGATTTTCATCGATGAACAAGACAGTTGCTAAGTGAGTCACACCCATTGACTTTGCTCGTTGGAATTCAACTGGGAAGGTTGCAAATGGCAATCACATGACCTTGGGGATGCTGCAACCCTTGTAAGTGCCGAGGTGGCGCAGTGGTTAGGGTGCAGTACTGCAGGCCACTTCAGCTGACTGTTATCTGCAGTTCAGCGGTTCAAATCTCACCGGCTCAGGGTTGACTCAGCCTTCCATCCTTCCGAGGTGGGTGAAATGAGGACCCAGACTGTGGGGGTGATATGCTGATTCTGTAAACTGCTTAGAGAGGGCTGAAAGCCCTATGAAGCGGTATATAAGTCTAACTGCTATTGCTATTGCTACAGACATGCTGGTTGCCAAACACCCAAATTTTGACCATCTGACAGTAGAGATGCTATGACAATTGTAAGTGCGGGGACTGGTATTAAGCCACTTTTTTCAGGACCCTCGTAACTTCAGATGGCTGCTAAACAAATGGCTTAAGTTGAGGACTACCTGTATATATACAGGCGGCAAATCACATATTCACTCAAACTGATGACGTTATCTCGCGGGGTATTGAGATGTCTGCAAACAAACAGCCAAACTCAGGGAGCTCCAGGAACCCCACAATGTTATTTATGCGTTCAATCAGAGCCGAGGTGGCGCAGTGGTTAAATGCAGCACTGCAGGCTACTTCAGCTGACTGCAGTTCTGCAGTTCGGCAGTTCTAATCTCACCGGCTCAGGGTTGAACTCAGCCTTCCATCCTTCCGAGGTGGGTAAAATGAGGACCCGGATTGTTGTTGGGGGCAAAATGCTGACTCTGTAAAACCACTTAGAGAGGGCTGAAAGCCCTATGAAGCGGTATATAAGTCTAACTGCTATTGCTATTGCTAATCAATACATTGGGATATAATAAAGATTCTTTACCAGCCAAATGATCTTTAGAGCTGGGAAAGATTGAAAGAAAGAGAAGAGAATGCCCAGCAGAAATAGTGGTAGACTTAGTAAGAGCACTGTTGGAAGAGCTGAAGAACCAAATCTTCCTGAAGAAAAATCTCTGTGCTTGATAAGCATCAACATCATTTTCGTGGCACGTAATCAATTCAAATTTTCAATGCCCTGAATGAAGCCTTTAAAGAGTCCAAAATTACGCCCCCATGCAGAAATCCCATTGCGGGATTTAATCTTTGGTGCTACTAGGGAAAAGCATGCTTTCAAATTGTAACAACGCTACGCTGAAATAATATATTATCCCCGCAAGGGTATCTGTGTTGCCAGATGGAATAAACAATATCAGATGTGCAAAATCCCTCCAGTTGTGTGTCTCCGGAACTAATGACAAATCGAAATGTCTTTGTAGCTAAGGCAACTGATTATTCACCTCCAACTTCTGCTTCTTTGTCCTCGAATCTGCCAGCAGCTTCCTTTCCTGCCCCATCACAATTATAGTTAAGCATCCTGCAGGGAGCATCGTGTTGTTGTTTTTTTTAATATAAAGAGCATGTTTCTAGTCCTTATGCTTCCAGGAGGAAATAGATTTACAATTTAACACGGATGTCTCTTTAAATCTTAGGAAATGAAATGGCTGCCCTGGTATGATTCACAGATCCTTTGCCCAGCTGAGAAAATGGAATCATGGGCTCAGATTATAATTAATTAGTGATGTTCTTGTACTTGGAAGGGAAATAGATATATTTGCAAGCAAATAAGCACAAGGCAAGAAGGTGAAGTGTCAGCCAATACCTTTTGCAAGAGAAGACTGTCACAAATAGATCATTTTGCTATGTAGTTCAAAGATTCATAGGCTATTGAGGGTAGCCAATCTATAGACTCTGAAATCACCAGGATTTCTTTGATGAGCTTTTATGAGCCTCAGTGATATGAAAAAAAGGGGAAAGACAACCAGAAGACTTATCAAAGAAAATAATATGGAACCTGGCATGTTCTAAATACTGCTGGTACTCAATTTCCTGCTTGGAAAAAAAAATAATTGGGGGAAGAAGGGATGACAAGGAGAAATGGATTTTTCCGTGGCTGTTCAGTAATGAATTCAGTTCAGTTCCGATAATCAGAACCAGACTGTAATTGGAACAGGGACTCTTGAAACTTGGTTTATATGTAATTTGATTTAGTTGAACGGTCTTAAGTCTAACGTGTAAAGCTTTTTTAATTTTTTTATTTAGTTATACATTTTTCCTTAACATATATAAGTGCTTACCGTAATAAGCAGTATATTGTTGAGTCGATTTACAAATATACAGGGATAACAGTAATAACATTCTTTACTTATATATAATGATATTCTTCCAGTTTCTAATTTCTACTTTTATTATCCAACCATCGGTAAAACAAATCCCAAGTTTAAAAACATTCTATGTGTTCTTTGTCCTTTATCTTGAATGTTAACCTATCCATTTCTGCACAGCCTAATATTTTTCTGATTAGATTTTCCTCTGCAGGGGTTTCCTCATTTTTTTCAATGTTGTGCAAGTACAATTCTTGCTGTTCTCAAAACATGTAATACAGAGGTGGGTTCCTACCAGTTCGCACCTATTCGGTAGAACCGGTTCGTCAAATCTACCGAACCGGTTAGAAGAGGTTCTACCAGTGGACCTGGAAAGCAGGCCACACAAACAGAAGAGGTTCCAAAAATTTTTGAAACCCACCACTGATGTAATATTAAATATA
Source organism: Thamnophis sirtalis (assembly GCF_051295495.1). Lineage (NCBI taxonomy): Eukaryota > Metazoa > Chordata > Lepidosauria > Squamata > Natricidae > Thamnophis > Thamnophis sirtalis. The sequence goes on along the minus strand of NW_028261393.1, from coordinate 9,979,921 downwards.
CCTCCCGTTTCCCATATTTTTCTGGCCTACCTAACAAAAATATTTCTGGTTTTCGGTCTATGTGTTGTTTTATTATTTTCTCTAGCCATGTATGTATTTTCGTCCAAACCTTTGGATGAAAATACGGTGTAAAGCTTGTACTCCTCCTCCTTAAGCTATTCTGGGGAATGCTTATCCAGATTTCGGAGGAGAAACACAGCTTCCAGGGGCAACTCTAACCCCACACTATTTCGTTAGAGTCCCACTTGTTCCATTTTATTTGACAGCCTGACTTGACAGCTCCTGGTTCTTCCTCTGATAAGAAAGGGCAGCGGCTTAGAGCAGAACAGATGCTTTGCCTCCAAAGCACATGGACTCTTATTTTTTTCCCCACTTCCAGTTGAGGCTCTCAAATCTCTCCAGGAGCTTCTGCAAAGCAGGTCAATGGAAATCAATGGGGAGACTTATGATGTCTGTAGGAAGAGGTGGGGGAGGGGGGAAATGCCTCCAGGCTAAAGGAAACGCAAATATGGGTGTGGGGTGTGGGTGGGGAACCGATGCACTCAAGAGCAGATTTGGCATCAGGGTATTTTTCATTCTTCCTGTCTTGATTTGGGCTCCTTAAAGAAGATGGGCGATGCACAGGACTGAGAAAGCCAAGCCTGCTGCTGATCATAGCAATAGGAGGTCTTAGACTTATATACCGCTTTACAGTGCTTTACAGCCCTCTCTAAGTGGTTTACAGAGTCAGCCTATTGCCCCCGACAATCTGGGTCCCCAACGAAGGAAGGCTGAGTCCGCCTTGAGCCAGTGAGGATCGAACTCCTGGGCGCGGGGCTGAATTAGCCTACAATATAGCAGCATTCTAACCACTGCACAGCCATGGCTCATACCCAAGGGCATTTTTGATGCCTCTACCAGGGCGCAGCTGGGTCAATTTCAACTCTAGCTTAAGGCTTTCATTTCCTGATGGGTAGACCTCGCCTTCAAAACGGGGGCAGACTGTTCTGGCTGCATTTTGGTCTCCTGTCCACCTTTCCCACTACTCTGTCCTCCCGGGCTCCGACTGTTTTCCCTTAAACCTACCCATGTGCCTCCCTCCTCCGATAACCCTGCAAGTCCCGTGTGATCCTCAGCATCAGGGAACATATCCCCAAAGGGAGCCAGCTTCAAAAGGAAGAGCTGCTCGGGGAAGAGAAGACAGGCACATATTGTTGTTTGCCTGCTAGTGACACCCACTCACCAGCGTCCTTCAGGGCCTTGGGGACAAGGGGTGCTTTGATCCTGGCGGGGTGGGGCCCTTAACAAAAGGCAACCTGTGTGGGTCCCTCAATGTCCCTCTTGTCCCAGGCCTCTTCTGTTTTTCCCTGCCAGCTGCCCCCATCTCTGCCAAATGCACTTGGTTTCACCTCCACCCAGCTTCAGGATCAAGGGGGCCACCGCTTTCCAAGGACCCACAACCCGGGGTAAAAACCTGCCATTTCAGAAGAGCTCCTGGCCAATCTCCATCCTCAAAGACAAACGCTTGAGAGCTTACCTTTCGCTGAGCCTCCCTCCTCTGTCCCAGCAGCTCCTATGCAATGATACTTAATAAGAGACACTGAGACTGCTGTAACACATAATCCAGGGGAGGTGGATGGAGGGCTAATGAGCACACATGAGCTACCTCTTCGCACCAATAAGGGATCCAATAAGTTAATAATACAACTTTATAGTGCTTTGATAAGTCTAGACTTGGAATACTGCATCCAGCTTTGGTTGTAAAAAAAAGATATGGAGACTCTGGAAAGAGTGCAGAGAAGAGCAACAAAGAAAATTAGGGACCAAAGGCTAAAACACACGTTGCAGGAACTGGGTATGTCTAGGTTAATGAAAAGGACTAGGAGTGACATGATAGCAGGGTTCCAATATCTCAGGGGCTGCCACAAAGAAGAGGGAGTCAAGCTATTCTCCAAAGCACCTGAAGGCAGCACAAGAAGCAATGGATGGAAACTCACCAAGGAGAGAAGCAACTGAGAACTAAGGAGAAATTTCCCGACAGAAAAATTTACCAGTGGAACAACTTGCCTCCAGGAGTTGTAAATGCTCCAACACTGGACGTTTTTAAGAAGAGATTGGATAGCAAGAGCAATAGCAATAGCAGTTAGACTTATATACAGCTTCATAGGGCTTTCAGCCCTCTCTAAGCAGTTTACAGAGTCAGCATATTGCCCCCCAACAACAATCCGGGTCCTCATTTTACCCACCTCGGAAGGATGGAAGGCTGAGTCAACCCTGAGCCGGTGAGATTTGAACAGCCGAACTGCAGCACTGCAGTCAGCTGAAGTAACCTGCAGTGCTGCATTTAACCACTGCACCACCTCGGCTCTGTTAACCATTTGTCTGAAGTGGTGTAGAGTTTCCTGCCTAGGCAGGGGGTTGGACTAGAAGAGACCACCCAGGTATCTTCCAATTTTATTATTCTGTTATACCTCTGAAGACTGAGCCGTCCATGGGAGTAAAAAGCCAAGATGGCAGCTGCAAGATGTGAATGAAGCTATGGCTTACGTGCATTGTCTGGGCACAAAATAAAAAAGGGTTGAGGTTTTGGTTGCATCATTATGGCCACCACCTTGACCTTCTCTTCCCCCCTCTCTTTATAGGATGCTGCCTTCTTTTCCCCCCTCGGAAGAATCCTGGAGCTGGATTTGGGAGTTTCCACTTTAATTTCTGACAATGGTATCTTTTCAGGCAATTCCAGCAATGAGATATTTTGTTTGCCTTCAACACGGAGCCCCACAGCAGCTTAGCATGCTTCATCCCTCACCAGGGTGTGCAAATCTCACCCTTGCAGTTTGTTTACAGTTCAAAGCACACCCAAATCCAGAAAATTTGGGGGGGGGGGAGCCATAAACAGTGGTTAAAAACTGTAGGTAGATGTGTTGCAGGCTCACAGCTGGAGAGAACAGCTTGTTTCCCTGTTCCCTCCAGGTAAACATCTGTAACTCTGTAAAAGTAAGAAATTGTTTTGGTTGAGGATGTCCTCAAACAGAAGAACCAACTCTGTGTTTGTGTGCAACTGCTACTCAGTGGTGGGATTCCATTTTTTTTTTTTTGCTACCGGTTCTGTGGGCATGGCCTGGTGGGCGTGGTGTGGCTTGGTGGGCGTGGCTTTGTGGTGGCTGCAGGGGAAGGATACTGCAAAATCCACATTCCCTCCCCACCCCACTAACCTGCTTTCCAGCACTGTTATCAGTGGTGGGATTCAGCCAGTTCGCACCACTTCGGGAGAACCGGTTGTTAACTTTCCGAGCAGTTTGGCAAACTGGTTATTGGAAGAAATCATTAGGGCAGAGAACCGGTTGTTAAATTATTTGAATCCCACCACTGACTGTTATCCTGTGCAGGGCAACAAAAGAAGACCCAGTCAATCAGCTGGGACTCAGGGGGCAGCTAATAGGTGGGGGTGAGGCCAGCCAGAGATGGTATTTGCCGGTTCTCCGAACTACTCAAAATTTTCGCTACCAGTTTGCCAGAACCAGTCAGAACAGGCTGAATACCAACTCTGTTGCTACTCATCTAGAATTAAACCTGAGTTGGTTTCCTTATACATGTTGTTAACCAGAAAGCCATAAGACCATAAACGGGATGCCTTTGAGAATTTCCAATTACTCCTGATGCGATATATATGTTTTCTTATCAGCTTGGCTTGAACGTAGAGGCAATTTCAGCCCTGCTGTGCCCACCTCCCTAAGCCTACCAGACCTGCCAATTTTCCTTAGCCCAGCACCATTCATTTCCTGGGCTTGGGCACATGCCAGGAGGCTGAAGCTCGCTTGGCAAGGAGGTTGCGACCGTGGGCGTCGGTTCTTTTTAACTCCTGCTCTTTCAGAGCTGTGCAGATTTTGCTCAGGTTACCTCCACAGCCAGATCTTTATAACAACGGTGTCAACGAGAGTGGCACGGAACTGAAGACCGATCAGGGCTATGCAAATTCAAGAAGGGATATCGAATAAAGAGCAAGGCGTTTGTCATTTGTCAAAGACCCTCTGCTTTTTTTAACGGTGATTCTTATGAAGTCAGTTTTTGACTCTTGGTAACTGCCAGGACAAATCCCTGCAGCTTTCTTGGCGATGGAAAGCTCTCCATTGCCCCCTTCCTCAGACTGAGAGGGTATAACAACACTCAGTTGACTTTATACTGGACAGAACTGTCTGGAATCCCTGGCCTCGTGGTTTGTAGCTTGATGCCTTGGCCACTACAACAATAGCAATAGCAATAGCAGTTAGACTTATATACCGCTTCATAGGGCTTTCAGCCCTCTCTAAGCGGTTTACAGAGTCAGCATATTGCCCCCAACAATCCGGGTCCTCATTTTACCCACCTCAGAAGGATGGAAGGCTGAGTCAACCCTGAGCCGGTGAGATTTGAACAGCCGAACTGCAGAACTGCAGTCAGCTGAAGTATCCTGCAGTGCTGCATTTAACCACTGTGCCACCTCTCCCTTTTAATTTTTAATTCTTTTTATTTTGCTTTTATTAGTCTGACTTGTCTCTTTGATTTACGGTAATGCTTTTAGCTGTTTTGAGGGCTTTTTTTCTAGTTTTGTATATTGTACAGAGTCCATTGTAGTTAGAATATAATAACAGAGTTGGAAGAGTCCTTGGAGGTCTTCTAGTCCAACCCCCTGATCAGGCAGGAAATCCTACACCACTTCAGACAAATGGTTATCCAATATCTTCTTAAAAACTTCCAGCGTTGGAGCATTCACAACTCCTGGAGGCAAGTTGTTCCACTGATTAATTGTTCTCACTGTCAGGAAATTTCTCCTTAGTTCTAAGTTGCTTCTCTCCTTGATTAGTTTCCATCCATTGCTTCTTGTCCTGCCTTCAGATGCTTTGGAGAATAGCTTGACTCCCTCTTCTTTGTGGCAGCATAGATATTGGAACACTGCTATCATGTCTCCCCTAGTCCTTCTTTTCATTAAACTAGACATACCCAGTTCCTGCAAATGTTCTTCATATGTTTTAGTCTCCAGTCCCCTAATCATCTTTGTTGCTCTTCTCTGCACTCTTTCTAGAGTCTCCACATCTTTTCTACATTGTGGCGACCCAAACTGAATACAGTATACCAAGGCATTATAAAGTGGTACTAACACTTCACGTGATCTTGATTTTATCCATCTGTTTATGCAGCCTAGAACTATGTTGGCTTTTTTGGCATCTGCTGCACACGGCTGGCTCCTATTTAAATGGTTGTCCAGTAGGATTCCAAGATCCCTCTCACAGTTACTACTAGTTAAGTGGCTAATATATTTGAATAAATAAAACAAAAATGAAATAAACGAGGATTGAGAAAAGTTGGAAAGGCAGGTCGAATAAACACATTCCATTTGGTCCAGTGGTTAAGATGGTGAATTAAAAGCTCGGATGTTGAGTTCTAATCCCATTTACGCCTGGAAACTGTTTGGGTGATTTTGAGCCAATCATTCTCTATCCCAGCCCAGATCATTGGCAAGTCACTTTTGAAAACTTGGCTTTGAAATCACGATTGATTTCATGAATGGTAACAAACAGAATGCAACTTCTAAGCAGCTCTAAGAGAAAGAAGGTCTTACTGTCTGAAAAACAGGCAAGAAAACAATTTTAGAAATTTTTTCCACAATTGGTCTGTGTCTATGGTTATTTTCACTGAAAACATGCCACAGCCTGTTTAACAGAACTGCTTTCTCTTTTCCTCTTGCTCTGTTGCCATTTTCACCTAAAACTTTTGACCCTGACGATGGATAATGGATGTTTTTCTTCAATCTGCTTCCATTGACCCCGTCCCACTGGGTTTCTTTCGGACAGTTTTTCCTCAAACTTTAGCAGGTGCCAAATCATTATGAAAAGCACAATGGATGGTGCTTTTGCTGATATGAATCACATACCCAGGTCAGTCCTGAGATGTGAGACTGACCTCTGCAATGCACAAACCACCTTGAATTTCATACACTCGCTAACGTTTGAGGTATCTTTACAACAGTGACGTGCGGTGAGGTTTATGGCTGGTGAGGCAAAAAAGAAAGAAAGCAGTTTTTGCCCGCCCCGCAGCTATGTCCGAAATAGAGGCGCCCCGCAGCTGTGTGGGCAAAAGGCTCTTTCAAGAAAGAGGCTTTTGGCCGCTCTGGTGCTATGTCTGCGTCCTACCTCTACATAAGGAATTTTTCAGCTTTTAACCCTTGCTTAACTCTGCTCGAGTGATCATAAAGATAGATTAAATGAGGCACATGGTTCTCTTGCCTCCTCCTGTAGAGGGCACTCTTTTTAGAGGCTTTCTTAAACAGTTAAGCATTAAGCAGAGTCATCCACTGTGACTCTGGCAGCAACTACCTCAGCCTTTTTCCTTTTAATTTTTCTTTTCTTTTCATGATGACAGTGGTGAGGCCCTGCCTCCCCTGACTGCACATCACTGCTTTACAACAGACGTAACAAAACCTTGCAAACCGGGTTATTAAAAACCACAATGTTAAGACATGTCCCAATGGTGCTTTTTCAAGAGGCAACTGGACTTTCTTGTTATTTTTTTTTTGGAAGACGTTTCATTTTTCATCCAAGAAGCTCCTTCAGTTCTGATAGTGGGGAAATGGAAAAATTTATATTCCTTGCAGAGAGCTGGTTATTTCCATCTTTTTAGGATGCAGAAACTCCAGTTGCCTTTTGAAAAAAAGCACCTTTGGGACAACCCTGACTTGGATGACTGAGAATCTGTACAATGCTAAGACGTGTTTTAAAAACAAAAAGGTTGTGAGGGAAAGGCTTTAACCCAATGTTTCTTAAACCTGGCTATTCTAAGACACGTGCAACTTCAACTCCCAGAATTCCCCAGCCAGCATGCATTGACAGGGGGATTCTGGGAGTTGAAATCCACAGATCTTAAAGTTTGAGAAATATTGCTTTAGGTCTAGGAGAAGCTGCTGTTCTTGGCTGTGTTTGAGGGTGGCTCTCTCAACCCATCTTACAGGGCTGTTGCAGTGTTGGAAGAAATGTCCTTCTGGGTTCAGCTCCAAGTGGGGAAAAAGACACTGGAGACATGGAGGCTGCTTGGAAAGATGGTTTAATGGGGGGCAGGATCACATGACGTGAACTCCTGAACAGAAAAGGGGGATCACATGCGTCAAGATGTTGGGTGAAGAAGAAAAAGAGAGCGAGATGCTGAAAGTCCCTGGTTTTATGCCCTCTCTGGCCTTTGATCTTGAGCTTGTATTCTGATTGGTTGTCAGACTCCCATGGGCCAACTCTGTAGGCTGTGTTTTGAGTCCAAGTTTGGTTGAGCATTGCTTCTTCCCGGGTGCCCTGTGGTGAGATGGGTAAAGGACTAATAGTATTGTAGGAAGTTATCACCCAGTCCTCTACCAGAAAAATGAAATATCCTAGGAAATATTGAAAAGGCGGAATATTTCTCTGGATGTGAAAAGAAAACATGTTTTAAAAAGACAGAATAGCTGCCTGTAGCTTCCTGCCCATCCCCACTTTGTCAATGGGCCATTAAGAAGGTCAAGCTAGTCCCTTTACATAATAAAGACTTCTCCACTTCAGCTCCAGGGAGATGGGATTAAAGCATGATAATATTGGCCCCAACTCACCACATGGCATCTGAGAACTCAACCAAACCTGGATTCAAAACACAGCCTAGAGAACCCTGCATGGCCCCATGGGAGTCTGACAATCGATCAGAATACATTTTTTACACAGGAACAGGAAACAGAGAGGTGGGACTGTACAGGTTATAAAAAGCCTAGCAAGCCCCTCCCTCAGCCCTTCTCTTCTTCTCCACCAACATTGAAGCATGTGATCACCTTTCCTGTTCAGGGCTCAAGCCAGGTGTCCCTGTCCACCAATAAACCATCTTTCCAAGCAGCCTCCATGTCTCCAGTGTCTTTTTCCTCACTTGGAGCCGAACCCAGAAGGACATTTCTTTCATCAGTATCATGCCTTAATCCCATCACCCTGGAGTTGAAGGGAAGAGATCTTTGATATATAGAGTAGACTCTCTCAGGCCTTTTAATGGCCGATTGACAAAGGTGGGGGCTATTAAGAATGAGCCTGTTTCCTGCCTAAAACATGTTTCTCCATTTCTTATCCAGGGAAATATCCTATTCTGCCTTTTCGATATTTCCTAGGATATTTCATTCTTCTAGGGGGAGGGGCTGGGTGCTAACTTCCTACAGTGGTATGGGCAAGATGAAAGAAGACCCTTGGAGGTACCTCTTTGAACTTAAGGGAAAAAGCACAATATGTGTGCAAGGAAGTAAATACAATTATTTTCTGCCTTTATTACTCTAAATCAGATTGCTTTTTTAGTGGCATCTTGTTAATAAAAACAAGTTTGGCACAATTCACACAATACATTAAGGCATGATCTAAGATTTATAAACCATAGCACTTGGGTCTGACAATGTGTTAAATCCGAATTCAACAAACATCATCTGGCTTAGCAGGATTTACAAACCCAGTCCCCATGTCTCATCTGAAAGCATAAAGAGAGCAACGCCTGAAGAAGTATAAATGGCACAGGTTGGTTGTGTGAAGTGGTTTCCCTCATCTGACTCCCACAGGAGTTAACAGGGCTTAAAAGTACTATAACTGATGTGAATAGAGTCACTGTAATTGGAATGGGCAGCCTGTAGGTGGCAGCAAAGAGTCGAGGGCCTCAGAATCTCTTTTGCTGCCATCTACTGGTTACCCAGATATGACAGGTCTATATATGGCTCACATAATTCTGTTCTTCAGCACTGTTCTGTGCTTTCCCACTCCATCTGCTGCCAAGGCAGCTGTCTCATTTTACATAATTATAGAGCTGGCCCAGAGCTCTTGCTTGTCAATCTCACATAACATTATTCTCTTAAGAGTGTCCTCCATTCAGCATGATACCCATTTATCCAAACCCTTGTGAATTCAAATAGCCTGTCTTCTCAACGGACGTGCACAGAACTGCCTGATTAATGACAATGACTAGAAACCAGTTCAAGGAAACCCGAACCTCTCCCCATCCCCTTCTTACATCAACCAGCTGGAATATTTCAGATACTTTTAATTCTAGATTTCCATTTTCAGACAGTCATTTGTCCAGAGTGGCAATAATCATCGTCAGATTTTTTTTTAAATGTCTTGTAGTAAATACTTTAGAAGTATCCTACTCATTAATCATAGCTGAACTCCCGAGTGCATTAATTAGGGCATGTCATCTTGAACACAACAGGGGTTACTTCTGAGTAGGTGCAGACTGGCTTGGAGTATGATCTAGCATTTATTTTCAAGGTTCTTATCTCCATGCTTAAGTCAAGCCCATTTAGCTGACTCCACCCTATTTTCCCCCTGACCATCAGCTCCTGCCAAAAATAAAGGTGGTGAAAAGGTGGGTTATATCTTTAAGCTGGGATAGGTAAAGGTCCCCTTGCACATATGGGCTGGTCGTTCCTGACTCTAGGGGGCAGTGTTTATCTCCATTTCAAAGCCGAAGAGCCAGCGCTGTCTGAAGACATCTCCATGGTCATATGGCTGACGTGACTAAATGCACGGAACGCTGTTACCTTCCCACCATAGGTGGTTCCTATGTTTCTACTTGCATTTTTACGTGCTTTCGAACTGCTAGGGTGGCAGAAGCTGGGACAAGTATCGGGAGTTCACTCCGTTTCGCGGCACTAGGGATTCGAACTGTCGACCTTTCTGGTCGACAAGCTCAGTGTCTTAGCCACTGAGCCACCACGTCCCTCTCTAAGGTGGGATATCCATAGGCAAAAAAAAACCCTGCTAGTCCTGAGGAAATGCAAGATATTCTGGTGATTCTCGAAAGAAAACATTTATAGCAAAAGCTTCTGAGGGCTCAGCTATTCCTGCAGTCTAATCTTTTCCAACCTCCTGTTCGGCAATCAGGATGGACTACAATACCCCATCATTCTTCCCAGGAGCTGTGGATAATGCCTGTTTCTAGCCCAACATAACTTGGGGACAAGACAAACACAGGGGAAAGCTGCTTTAACCTTTGTTCCCACAACATAAGGAAACAGACTCAAAGCGATTCAGATTATTTCCCTACAATCTCACTTGCTGTGCCCGTTTTGAGGTCTTGCATAAAGGTATTTTCTCAGCACCTGTTTATCTGGTCCTTTTCGCCAGAGCAGCGTTTCTCAACCTTGGCCACTTTAAGATATGTGTGTGTGTGTGGACTTCAACTCCCAGAATTCTCCAACCAGCAGAGATTGGATCCGGATTTTTTTCTTCTTCTTTGCAAAGTAAATATGCTGCTCTGGAGAGATAAAGGAACCAGCTCAAGCGACGTTGCTATCTCAAATAAAGAGTTGGCCCCTTGCTCTCCCCTCACTCCCTCCGAGGACTTTTTCCAGTTATATCCTCTTCTCCCTGGTCCCTCCAAATGAACTTCGCATTCTGCTTGTTCCATCAACCGGACTGAAGCAAGGGAATCTGCCCCCAGGAATTGTCTTTTTGAGGGGAGACAGCAATTCAGATCAATCCGAGGGACTGATCCCAAGTCTCAAAGGAAAGGGAATGCTTCTGCTTGCCACCCCCCCCCCAATTGCTTCAAGCCTCCCCGGGGGGAATTTCAATCCCAAAGTGATGCAGCCTTTTAGATTAAGCTGACTCAAGGTCTCAGCAATCCTGTTCTCTGGAACTTGGTTTGACCCAATAACAGATAAGATTCCTCTATAACCTGGTGAGCTGCTTCATAATTGGATGCTTTAGTTTGCAGAAACCTGCCAAAGCTGGAGACAGCTTTCAGTTGGAAGAGAGAGAGAGAGACAGAGAGAGGGAGGGATGGGGAGAGAGAGAGAAAGAGAGAGAGGGAGAGGGGGAGGGAGAGGGGGAGAGAAAGAGAGAAAGAGGGAGGGAGAGAGAAGGAGGGAGAGGGGGGAGAGAGAGGGAGGGTGGGGGAGAGAGAGGGAGGGAGAGAGAAAGAGGGGGAGGGAGAGAGAGAGAAGGTGGGGAGAGAGGGAGGGAGGGAGAGGGGGGAGGGAGAGGGAGGGGGAGGGAGAGAGAGAGAAGGTGGGGGAGAGAGAGGGAGGGAGAGAGAGGGAGGGAGAGAGAGAAAGAGAGGGAGGGAGGGAGACAGAAGGAGGGAGAGAAAGAGGGGGGAGAGAGGGAGTGGGAGAGAGAAAGGGGAGGAAGAGAGAAAGGGTGGGGGAGAAAGAGAGGGAGAGAGAAAGAGGGAGAGAGAAAGAGGGAGGGAGGGGAGAGAAAGAGAGAAAGAGGGAGGGAGAGAGAAGGAGGGAGAGAGAGGGGGAGACAGAGGGAGGGGGAGAGAGAAAGAGGGGAAGGGAGAGAGAGAGGGAGGGTGGGGGAGAGAGAGTGAGGGAGAGAAAGTGGGGGAGGGAGAAAGAGAAGTTGGGGGAAAGGGAGGGAGAGAGAAAGAGAGGGAGGGAGAAAGAGGGAGGGAGGGAAAGAGAGAGAGGGTGAGAGAGAAAGAGGGGGAGAGAGAAAGAGAGGAAGGGAGAAAGAGGGGGAGGGAAAGAGAGAGGGGGGAGAGAGAGAGAGCATTTAGAAGAAGTTATGCAGCCTTTTTGGCATTGACAAACAGGTTGGGAGGAAGCTATGGGACAAACTCATGCTCTGGAGTGCAAGAGGAACCGTCTGGATACATCCATACCACTTCTGACGCACCTTACCTTTCAATCTTCTACAGCTGTCCTTGCCCATTCATGCCTCCAACACTGAATTTCCCGGGCAGGGTGGGTGGGTGGGAGATCTGGAAAGGAAAGAGGAACGTCTGAATGCCTTCGAAGTAGGAGAGCCAGATGCCGGCGCCCAGGGAAGCCACCGAAAACAAAGCCAAAACTGCAGTGGGCTTCTTGGGGAGACCGGAGACTCGGCCCTCGAGGGAGGAGGCAGCCTTGACCGATGCCCAAATCTATCCCGTGACCTTAGATTGCAGCCCTTGTCAGTTCTGTCCTCCTGGGATTAAAATCCAGGTTTCCCCAAGACCGGGTAAGTCAGAGCATCCACACTTAGTATCTGGGCAAAGCTGGCGGCATCTTCCCAGGAACAGGAGACTTGGTGGGTGCCCAATTATGTTAGCTCTGCATTTCAGCAAGCAGAGCCCACACACAAATTCCACTGGCTGTGTGCTGTGGGGGGGGGGGGGGGGGGAGAGTGAAGACAGGCTGCTGCAGGAGTGGGGGGGGGGAATGTTTGGCTTAGTACATTGGTTGCCTCTCTCGAAGCACATCTCGCACTTGTGGGTGGTTACGTTTGGAGCTGGCCCTGGTGCTCCCGAAAAGGAGCAGCTTATTCTTTCCATCCTCACCAGCTCCCTTGGACTGTGTCATTATCCCAGCCCTCAGTTAAATGATGGTTAGCTTGAGCGCAGACAGAGGCTTGCCTGACACCTTTAGCATGAGAGCCTAATTTTGGGGAGAGAAGGAGAGCAGCGATCAAGAGGTGAAGGGATATCAGCTCCTTGTCTTTTGAGGCCAGCGCTACCTGGCCAAAATCTTTCATTTTCCCATCAACTGGCTAGTACCTGGCTAGTCCTTATCAGCTGGAGCACCAGGGCATGCAGTGGGATTGCACTCTGGTGCCCCCCAGAAAGCTATAGGGTGTGTGTGTGGGGGACAGTCTTAGCATCATTACCACTTTTATTCATTCAACTTATTTATCCCCCCTCCCCCCCAATGCTGGAGGATTCCTGCTGGCCAGTAATGTTTGCCTTTGTTATGTGGTGAGGTTAGGAGCTGGCTGTTTAAACGCCACTTTTGTGCTTAAGAGGAAAATTGCTCCTTTCCATTTGCTGAGCCACCCACAGGCAACAAGGAATTTCATCCAGGTGATTGGACGGAATGTCACCCAAACAAAGAAGAGGGCTGGCCGGCTAGAGACAGAATGCTCCATTCCTCCACGCACGGGAGAGGAATTGGGTTTTGAGATCTCACCAGGATTTCCCCCCCTTTATAGAGTTCAACTCCCTCTGCTTTAGCCTGTTCCTGAGTACGTGGATTTTATGCATAGAAGTAGGGACTTCATATGAGATGCGGTGGCTCAGTGGCTAAGACGCCGAGCTTGTCGATCAGAAAGGCCGGCAGTTCGGCAGTTCGAATCCCTAGTGTCACGAGTGAGCTCCCGTGACTTGTCCCAGCTTCTGCCAACCTAGCAGTTTGAAAGCAGGTAAAAATGCAAGAAAAATAGGAACCACTTTGGTGGGAAGGTCACGGCGTTCCATGCGCCTTCGGCGTTTGATCATGCCACCAACATGACCACGGAGACGTCTTCGGACAGCGCTGGCTCTTCGGCTTTGAAATGGAAATGAGCATCACCCCCTAGAGTTAGGATCAACTAACACATACGTGCAAGGGGAACCTTTACAATATGGACTTCATAAGCAACAGTATTCCAACCCAGAGGCAGAGGAATAAATAGGTACAACACTAAATTATAGTAGTGCAACCTTGATGTATATGTCTGGCTGATCGTGTGAATGTTCCTGTTCCAATCCTGGTCACTTGTATAACGCAGGGACATAATTTTATTACATGGAACACAGATGATGCTCTTGAAATTGTTTTCTACAGGCTCTGTGTGTATTTGTGTGTGCGTGTGCGTGCGTATGCCTGCCCACTATAGTGGGAAGAGGGAGAATGTTTGAAGAATGTGCTTTGGGTATGTTCGGAATTCCTCAAGGCTACACTGTGATAAATGAAGGCACTGTATAACATGCTAACACAATGCCGTTCCATTTTTAATGGCCTGCAAACCTTTGTGTCCTGTAGCTGGGGAATTCTGGGAATTGAAGTCCACATCTCCTTGCCAAGGGTGAGAAACACTGCTCCGGAGATTTTAGCAACCTGTCACATCCTTGAGAGATATTATTTATGACTTTTTCCCCCAAATGAATTGGTAAGGGGGTCCAGCTCCTTGGCCTAACCATATGGGAAGCCTGCTTTGATTTCCTTCCACCAAGTAATCCTTTCTAGATAGATTGGACTGCATCTCCCAAATTGCCTTGGGTCACGTTGCCTGGGAAATCTGAAGACTGAAATCTAGCAGAGCTATGGAAAGGAAAGGCTGGCTCTTACGAGGTAGGAAGGAATATAGAAGATCAGATCTGGAAGGGACCTTGAAGGCAGGGCCGGATTTAGATGAAAAGAGGCCCTAGGCTATTCCACTTATGAGGCCCTTTCACCTCCCATTTTTAAGTTTGTAAATTACACGAGAGACAATAAAATACATCATTACTGTGATATATATCAATATATATCAATATATATAGCTGGCCTCCCGATGGAGGGCGGCTTTGCTCTGCGGCAAAGGCAGCGAGGCCAGCCGCCTCCCCTGCTGCGCTCAGCTGCCCGGCTCGGCCCCCTCGCCCTCACCTGCCTGGCCGCCTGTGGGCTCCGCGTCGACAGGGCGGCTACTGGGAGCGGCCGCGCCTCTCGCCCGACCACCGGTGCCGGGAACGTGGGCGGGCTCCCCAACTGCCGCGGCGCTGGAACGATCTTTACCAATACATTTTTATGTTTGTTTATTAGTCCTATGTGTAGAATTTCTCCTTATTTTTGGTTCAGTGTTTTAGTGTTCACTGTTTTTAGAATAGTGTAATTTTGATTTTGCTAACAATTTGAATGTAGGACCCTCTTGATCTTGAGGGCTGAAGCCTAGTTAGCCTATAGGAAAATCCGGCCCTGCTTGAAGATCTTCTAGTCCAACTGACTTCTCAAGCAGGCAATCCTATACCTCTCAGACAATTGGCTGTTCAGTCTGTTCTTAAAAACCTCTTATGATGGAGCACACAAGACAAGCTGTTCCATTGGTTGATTGTTTTCACTGTCAACAAATTTCTCCTTAGTTCTAGGTTGCTTCACTCCTTGTTCAATTTCCATCCATTATTCCTTGTCTGGCCTTCAAGTGCTTCGCTAATAGCTTGACCCCTTCCTCTCTGTGGCAGCCCCCTCAAATATTGGAATGCTGCTATCATGTCTCCCCTGGTCCTTCTCTTCACTAGACCAGCCACGCCCATTTCCTGCAATTGTTCATCATATGTTTTAGCCTCCAGTCCTCTCATTATCTTGGTTGCTCGTCTTTGCACTCTTTCCAGAGTCTCAACATCTTTTGTATAGTGTGGTAACTAAAACTGGATGCAGGATTCTAGGTGTGGACTTACTAAGGCTTACTAAGACTATGAAACCTCCATACCTTGGGTCCAGAGGTGGGTTCCTACCAGTTCACACCAATTCGGTAGAACCGGTTCGTCAAATCTACCGAACCGGTTAGAAGAGGTTCCACCAGTGGACCCGGAAAGCAGGCCACACCTACAGAAGAGGTTCCAAAATGTTTTGAAACCCACCATTGACACACACACACACACACACACACACACACACACACACACACACACACACACAGAGACTGACTGACTGACACAGAGGGAGAGAGAAAGAGAAAGAAAGGGAGAAAGAAAGAAAGAAAGAAAAAAGAAAAAGAGTGAGAGATGAAAGAAAAAAAGAAAAAAGGGACAGAGAGACAAAAGGAAGGAAGAGAGAGAGAGAGAGAGAGAGAGAGAGAGAGAGAGAGAGAGTGGCCGGCAAGCCACTCCCACCAGGTCACATGGCTGGCAAGCCACTCCCACAAAGGAGGCCACACCTGCAGAGTAGGTTCCAAATTTTTTTGAAACCCACCACTGGACGGAAGGCTGAGTCAACCTTGAGCCTGGTGGTATTCGAACTGCCAAACTGCAGCTAGCAGTCAGCTGAAGTAGCCTGCAGTACTGCACTCTAAGCCCTCGCTACCTCAATTAAGACAGGCACCTGAAAACCAGCCAAGTAATAATGGATGGAAACGAAACAAGGAGAGATTCAACGTAGAAATAAGGAGAACCATCAACCCATGGAACAGAAGTTGCCTTCGGAAGTGGGAGTTTCATCCCCGGAAGTTTTCAAGAAGAGACTGGACTGCCATTTGTCAGAAATGGTGTAGGGTCTCCTGCTTGGGGTGGGGGTTGGACTAGATGACCTACACGGTCCCTTCCAGCTCTGTTGATCTGTTAAGACCGAGCATCGTTGGAGGTCCCCAGCTGTGCTGAACCTCATTGATTCTTCCTAGATAGCTATGTTGGGAGAAATGGGTGTGTTTTCATTGAAAAGGCTTTTGTGCTGAACTCTGAATCACTGGCATGGATCTTGACTTTCATTTCAACCCCCCGCTGCCTGCAGCTTCTACAGCTATTCTGGCACAAGGAAGTCAGGATTCGTTCCTAATTATTACTGTGAATTTACATGAATCTGCATGGCATATGGGGAGCCTGTTTTGACTTCCTCTGAGCATAGCTCCCTTATGGCTGGACTCATGCGCCATGCACATTGCCATGACAAACTTCCCTGTGTCAATTTTCACACGTGAGTAAACAGCCCCATGCTCAGCCCTAATTTTCTGCAACGCTCACCGAAGTTTGCAAGGATGTGGGGAGAGATCAGGGGGGAAACCAACACAATTCTTATATAAATGTGTGTCGTGGCCCAGCAGGAGCTGTTGGAGCTGCCACCAGACTCTGACAGCGAGGGGCCCTATGAGTCGGCTCTGGAGGATGTGGAGGACGCTGGACAGGGTTCTGACTCCGAGCAGGGTGCAGAGAGACTGGTTGACCACCAGGTGGCGCCTGAGCCTTGGATCCGTGGGGAGGAGACAAGGGAGAGTGATCCAGAAATCAACAGTGAGTTGTTCCAGGATGCACGCCGTCGAAGGGCTACTCAGCATCAAGAACAACTACGTAATTACAGGAGGTAATTACGCTCAGCTGATGGTCATTAGGCTTCTCTCCAGACTATAAAAAAGACTGCTTGTGCCACGCCCTTCTTGCAGAAGTCAACACTTTGACTAAAGAGAAACTAACTTGGCAGGCTGGATTGCTGCCAAGGTTTGTCGGACTTGCTGCCAAGGTCCTTATCTGTTTGTTTGTTTGGCTTTCAGCCACCGAGAGTCTGGTCTTGTTATTAAAGGACATTCCCTTTAAGCTTGTCTCGGCTTTCGTTACTGGACGGAGGAGGGGGTCAGAACACACGTGTAAGAAAAAATATGTGGTAGTTTCAGGAGGGCACGTTTGCTAACATGGAGAGCTTGGTCCCCGTGATATAAGAAAGATGTTGAGACTCTAGAAATAGTGCAGAGAAGAGCAACAAAGATGATTAAGGGACTGGAGGCTAAAACATATGAAGAATGTTTATGGAGATTCTCAGTCATCCAGGTCATGGCTGTCCCAAAGGTGGTTTTTCATAAGGCAAGTGGACTTCCTTTGTCTTTCTTTGAAAACGTTTTGCTTCTCATCCAAGACGAGGAGAAGCGACAGATGAAGAAGCTTCTTAGATGAGAAAAGAAAAACAAGAAAGTCCAGTTGCCTCTTGAAAAAGCACCTTTAGGATATGAAGAAAGGTTGCAGGAACTGGGTAGGTCTACTTTAATGAAAACAACGACTAGGAGAGACATGACAGCAGTGTCATGCCACAAAGAAGAGGGAGTCAAGCTATTCTCCAAAGCACCTGAAGGCAGGACAAGAAGCAATGGGTGGAAACCAATCAAGGAGAGATCATCCAACCTAGAACTGAGGAGAAATGTCCTGATAGTTGGAACAAATTGTTCAGTGCAACAACTTGCCACCAGAAATAGTGTGTGCTCCAGCACTGAGGGTTCTTAAGAATTGGACAACCTTGTGTCTGAAACGGTATAGGGATTCCTGCCTGAGCAGGGGGTTGGACTAGAAGATCTCCAAGGTCCCTTCCAACTCTTGTTATTCTGTTAACCAATTGGTGTGTATGGAAAAAGTGCTCATGGGCTTTTTTTCTCTATCAATTTTCACTCAGTTTGATGAAAAAGAATTTGCTTTACATTTCCTAGCCAAAGGAGGGAAATTTTCCATGAAATTCTGATAGGTGAGCAGATATTGTTGCGTTTATTGTGTCAGGAGGTGGTCTTGAGAGCTTTCTTTCTTTCTTTCTTTCTTTCTTTCTTTCTTTCTTTCTTTCTTTCTCTCTTTCTTTCTCTGCCTCTCTCTCTCTCTCTCTCTCTCTCATCTCTCTCTCTCTCTCTCTCTCTGTCTGTCTTTCTTTCTTTCTTTCTTTCTTTCTTTCTTTCTTTCTTTCTTTCTTTCTTTCTTTCTTATGCCATCTTTTCCCCCAACAAAGTGTCCAGGGATCACCTTTTGTGACCTTCTGACAAGCAAAGTCCATGGGGAAGCCAAATTCCCTTCACAACCGTGTTACTAACTTAACAACTCACTTAACACATGTTTCACTTAGCAACATAAATTTGGGGCTCCATACTGGTTGTAAGTCGAGGACTACCTGTATAAATTAGAGTCATTAAAGTCTTCTTTCCCATTATTTAAGCAGGATGCCACGATTCATGATGTCCAGACTAGTGTCTTATTATTATAGTCCATTTAGCAAGAGGTATTTTGTCTGCTTATGACTTGTGACATTGTTATGATTCATAATAAACTCTCAGGGCATGGCAGGCTATGAACAAGCCAATGAAACTGCGTTAAATCTTCTGATAGGAACAGAATTAGCCTAACGCCTTACTCTTCCTTAGAAAAAGTACACAGCAAATATTGGACTATTAATCATGAACTGGTCTGTAGCTTTATCTTCCCGTCTTCGATAAAGGCAGCGTTTCAAACTGTATAAAGCAAAATGCTGCTTTTTTTTTGCTTTCTAAATTAAGTGAAATAAGATGTGGAGACTCTAGAAAGAGTGCAGAGAAGAGCAACAAAGATGATTAGGGGACTGGAGGCTAAAACATATGAAGAACGGTTGCAGGAACTGGGTATCTTTACTTTAATGAGAAGAAGGACTAGGGGAGACATGATAGCAGTCTTCAAATATCTCAGGGGTTGCCAGAAGGAACAGGGAGTCAAACTATTCTCCAAGGCACCTGAGGGTAGAATAAGAAGCAATGGGTGGGAACTAATCAAGAAGAGAAGCAACTTAGAACTGAGGAGAAATTTCCTGACAGTTAGAACAATTAATCAGTGGAACAGCTTGCCTCCAGAAGTTGTGAATGCCCCAATGCTGGAAGTCTTTAAGAAGATGTTGGATGGCCATCTGTCTGAAACGGCATAGGGTTTCCTGCCTAAGCAGGGGGTTGGACTAGAAGACCTCCAAGGTCCCTTCCAACTCTGCTATTGTATTGCATTATTGTATTGTAAGAACCTGAGGGAATGGAGGGGTAGGTTTGAGTGAAAAATCTGTGGCATGAATTAGTTCTGAGACTAACATTTTTGGGGGGAGGTTTGTGATCATATTATTACGCCATTTTGGTACCAACCTCCCCCCCTCTTCTTCTCACAAACATCTTCTTCATTCTGTTTGGTGGGGGGAATTACTTTCAGTTCTAAGAGAAAAAAAAGATTATAGCCAAAGGGTTTTGGATAACTAAGGAGATCTGTATGAGACCCTGTGTTTTTTTAATTTTATAACCATCCCTTCAGCAGCTTGCAGCATTCCCGTCTTCCTATGTTGGCAGTGATTTGCAAGGGAAAAGGCAGAAGGTCTGTGGAGATTCTCAGTCAGCCATGTCGGGTTTGTCTCAAAAGTGCTTTTTCAACTGACAACTGGCACCTTTACAGAGGTGGGTTCCTACCAGTTCGCACCTATTCGGTAGAACCGATTCATCAAATCTACCGAACCGGTTAGAAGAGGTTCCACCAGTGGACCCGGAAAGCAGGCCACGCCTACAGAAGAGGTTCCAAAATTTTTTGAAACCCACCACTGGTCCTTGGATATGATTATTCTACACTATCATGCTCATATTTATAAAACTCAGTGCCTCTGTGAAAGGTAAGGATGACTACTGCGTTTGTGGTGCAATCAGAACATTGCGTGTGTTGAAGTTGTTTTAACGCAAACCAAAGATGCCTTTTAAAAAACAAGTTTACATCATATTCTTCTGCATGCCAGTGCTGTGTGTGAGGTAGTTTAAGGTGGTTCTGACAAGTGTCGTCGGCATCTTCATATCCGGTCACATGGGCGGCATGCCACTCCCACAAAGGAGGCCACACCCACAGAGTAGGTTCGAACAATTTTTGAAACCCACCACTGCACCTTTACCTTGAAGACGTTTTGCTTCTCATCTAAAAAGCTTCTTCAGTTCTGAAGAGGAAGCTGAAGAAGCTTCTTGGATGAGAAGTGAAACATCTTCAAGGAAAAATAAAGTCCAGTTGCCTTTTGACAAAGCACCTTTGGGAGAACCATGACCTGGATGACTGAGAATATCCATAAACATTCACTCCCAGGCTTCACCCTATTTAGAAAAAAGATTTCCAAGATTATTGGAAATAAGTTTCACTGAAAGCAGTGGTTTTCACCTCTCAAGACAGCGTTGCTCTGAATAATAAATTTGCAAAATCAATTGATTTTGTGCAGTTGCAACAAATGCCATCTTGAGAGAGGCATCTCTTATGCAAGAACCAAGAGAACATGCTCCTAAAAAAAATGAGGCTTGCCATCTGCAGTATTTACTTGTATTAGAATTGTAAATATTTTAAAAGCCCTATCAAGCATATATTTTTCACTGTTTTTAATAAATTCAATTGCAGATCCTGCCCTTGAAGGAACTGTAGACTATCATTTTCTTCCCCTTGATTGAAACAAAGACAATCACAGTATTATTTTTTTCCTCCAAAGAAAGATCTCTCTGTGTGACTACAAAGGATTGGAAAACAGCTTTACCTGTTAAGAACAATTGCTGCCTCAAAGAAATACATAGCAGTAAACAGAAGGCTGGTATGATTGTACCTAAATGGCTCTCAACTTATTAATTCTTGAGAACTCGACATATGGAGAGAAGATTTGTCATGTTTCCACATTGTGAAATCACAGCTATTTCTCAGTAAGGAAGTTTGAAGAACAATTTGAAGCTCTTAAATTACTCTGAGCGTCTTGAAACGATCCATTTATCATTATGTTACCAAGTGATACCAACAGTGAAGCATTAACTGCCGGAATGACAATTAGGGAAATTATGCAGGAAGACGGCAAATCAAATTCTGTAAGGTTAAGTAAATCATCCTGTTTGTTTGGAAAGAAGCCACAATGAAACCAGTAAGGGCTGACTTCTAAACTGGTAGGTGCTCTGAATTTGCAAAATTGCCTGCAGATGGAGTCATGTGTGCCCATAAATGGCCACACCGATAGCACAGGTTACATGGCATCATGTGAATTGCATCATTCATGCCGTTTGGAATATGAGGTCATAAGGCAGATGGCATCACTTGCCCCCCCTACTTGAGGGGAGGTCATAAGAATCATGGGATGTGCTAAGCCAGTGTTTCCCAAACTTGGCAACTTTAAGACTTGTGGACTTCAACTCCCAGAGTTCTCCAGCCAGAAGAGCTAGCTGGAGAATTCTGGGAGTTGAAGTCCACAAGTCTTAAAGTTGCCAAGTTTGGGAACCACTGTGCTAAGCTATAACATGGTTGTGACTCACTCCTCAGACCAAGCCCAGCCATTATGAACCAACCATAATGTATGTAGTTTAGTGCTATGTCTCAATCTAGTTATAACTGGCTCAACAATTGCATGCATTGTGGATCCAATCTATAGATGGAGGTAGCACAGATTGTATATATTTTTCAACAAGTCAGGTCTAATGGATGACCTGATATGGGAGATCTCATAAACCAGGTCTCCAAATGAACAATAGCAAATAAAACTTGTATACTGCTTTACAGCCCTCTCTAAGCGGTTTACAGAGTCAGCCTCTTGCCCCCAACAATTTGGGTCCTCATGTTACCCACCTCGGAAGGATGGAAGGCTGAGTCAACCTTGAGCCTGGTGAGATTTGAACTGCCAAATTGCAGGCAGCCAGCAGTCAGCAGAAGTAGCCTGCAGTACTGCACTCTAACCACCGCACTACCAAGCCACACAATAGAGGCAAACAGCTATTATAATGGCAAATACAGTGTAAAAATTGGAGCAAGGCAAGTGGTAGTTAACAATAACAACACATTTGATCAGTACTTTGTAGAGAATCACATAGAGTTTCCTGCTTAAGTAGGGGATTGGACAAGAAGACCTCCAAGGCCCCTTCCAATTCTGCTATTCTGTAATTAACCTTACTCACTTTAATAGTTTATAGTTTATAGTTTATAGTTTATTTATTTGTATGCTGCCCTTTTCCCTGGGGGGACTCAGGGCGGCTCACAATCAAAAGGAAGGGGGGGACAGACTTTTACATATAAGACAGTACATGATTAAAACGCAACATTCATACCATTCGGGCGGGTTACAGTCTTTAGCCCCAGGCCTGACGGGATAGCCAGGTTCTAAGGGCTGTGCGGAAGGTCTGGAGGGTGGTGAGGGTACGAAGCTCCACGGGGAGATCGTTCCATTGGGTCAGGGCTACCACCGAGAAGGCTCTCCTCCACGTGGTGGCCAGTCGGCATTGGCCAGCAGATGGAACTCGGAGGAGGCCTAAACGATGAGATCTAATGGGTCGTGTGGAGGTGATCGGCAGTAGGCGGTCTCTCAAGATTTTTAAGATTTGTAGACTTCAACTCCCAGAATTCCTCAGCCTGCCATGCTAGCTGAGGAATCCTGGGAATTTAAATCCACATGTCTTGAAATGGGCCAGGTTTGAGATTCATTGAACTGGATCTTGGCAAAACATAAGGACAAACTTCTTCACAATAAACATTCATTTTTAAAACTGCGATTTGCTTATTTTAAGTTTTGTGCTGTAAACGCCATCTGTTCTGCACTTCAAAATAGCAGGAAACTCTGCTGCCCATTTTCACTGATCACAGTCACAAGCAGTTTCTGGAACCATCCTTGGTGGATTGGAAGATTGCCTGTGCCCATGGAACTGGAGGTTCCATTCCATTTCTGCCTTAAAGGATTTTTTTAAAAAAAAGATGCCATTCTTATGTTTCAGGCGTTATGATGACTCATTAGGGCTCCATTAGCAAGCCACCTTAGTTGGGTTTACTTACCACGCTAAGCACAGAATAGAACAGAATACAAGAGTAGAATAGAAATTAGAATAGAAATTAGAATAGAATAGAATAGAGTAGAATAGAAAAGAGTAGAATAGAAATTAGAATAGAAATTAGAATAGAAATTAGAATAGAAATTAGAATAGAAATTAGAATAGAATAGAGTAGAATAGAATAGAAATTAGAATAGAAAGAATAGAATAGAATAGAATAGAATAGAAATTAGAATATAAATTAGAATATAAATTAGAATAGAAATTAGAATAGAAATTAGAATAGAATAGAGTAGAATAGAATAGAAATTAGAATAGAAAGAATAGAATAGAATAGAATAGAATATAAATTAGAATATAAATTAGAATATAAATTAGAATAGAATAGAATAGAGTAGAATAGAAAAGAGTAGAATAGAAATTAGAATAGAAATTAGAATAGAAATTAGAATAGAAATTAGAATAGAAATTAGAAAAGAATAGAGTAGAATAGAATAGAAATTAGAATAGAAAGAATAGAATAGAATAGAATAGAATAGAAATTAGAATAGAAATTAGAATAGAATAGAGTAGAATAGAATAGAAATTAGAATAGAAAGAATAGAATAGAATAGAGTAGAATAGAAAAGAGTAGAATAGAATAGAAATTAGAATAGAAATTAGAATAGAAATTAGAATAGAAATTAGAATAGAAATTAGAATAGAAATTAGAATAGAAATTAGAATAGAAATTAGAATAGAAATTAGAATAGAAATTAGAATAGAATAGAAATTAGAATAGAAATTAGAATAGAAATTAGAATAGAAACTAGAATAGAATAGAATAACAGAGTTGGATGGGACCTTTGTGGTCTTCTAGTCCAAACGCCTGCCTAGGCAGGAAACCCTACACCACTTCAGACGATTGGTTATCCAACATCTTCTTATCATAGTTCTTTGGTTTATATCAGTGTTTCTCGCCTCAGCAAGGTTAAGAGGCGTGGACTTCAACTCCCATGAATCCTTCTTCACCCTAGGATCCTAGGAGAATTCTGGGAGTTGAAATTCTCACCTCTCAAACTTGTTGAGGTTGGGGAACACTGGCTTCTGAACCCAGCACAATGTTCAACAAACTCTGGTTCAACAAAACACGATTCAATACATTCCATAAATCCCGCCACAGAGCAGAATAGAAATACATACTTTCAGGATGCTTGTTGCGATTGATCGATGACAGAGGACTAGCAAATGCTGTCTAACTGTTTCATCTCTGCAACAACTCCAAGATAAAGCTGTTCCTTAATCAAAACTGCTTTTGCCCATGTCTTGTTATCCCCTCCTGTCCCCTCCTGGTTATAATCCAAACTGCATCCACTTCGTACAAGATGGTTTATTTTTAACCCCAGCTTCATCGAAGTGCCATTTTAAATAAAAGATTTTCTGCTCCCCATTCTTTTGTTGCACTAAATTCCACTTAGAAAATGCATAAAGGGGGTTAAAAAACATACCAGATTAAAAGCAAATTTCAAAAATGTTACAAAATAAAAATGGGTAAAAGCAAAATTATAAAGTAAACAGCCACGTATAAACCATAAACGTAATTGATCTTGATGAATGTTATAGTCCATAAAACAAAACTGGGCCATATTAAACTAATGATATTATTGGTCAGCTAATAACAACGGCACACGAGATAAATCTCTACAAGCTTAAATTTAGTTAATAATAAAGGGGATATACTGTAAAATATAACGCTGCACCTTTATAGAATGAGCAACATAATTTGTAACAATAACATATGTTGTAACTTCTACCATTCCTTTGCCACAAGGACAAAGCAAAAATAGGGTAGGGGGTGGCAAGAGATTTTTCCAAATCTTATTTATTTTTTTATTATCAAATAAATAAAAAAAATCTACCTGAATAGATTTTAATGAGATCTCCCTTCAATATTTAGTTTGTAAGATATTTTTTTAAAACATTAGAATTAGAATTATTTATTGGTCGTGTGATTGGACACACAAGGAATTTGTCTTTGGTGCATATACTCTCAGTGTACATAAAGAAAAATAAAATAGAATGCATTCACCAAGAATCATAAGATAACAACACTTAGTGATGGTCATAGGTTACTAATAAGCAATCTAATCATACTAGGAAGGAAGAGGATAATAATAGTAGTACAGTCTTAGTAGGTAATATGTGTTGTGGGAATTAGTTGTTAAGCAGTGATGGCATTTGGGGAAAAACTGTCCTTGTGTCTAGTTGTTCTGGTGTGCAGAGCCCTATTGTTTTGAGGTTAGAAGTTGAAACAATTTATGTCCAGGATGTGAGGGGTCTATAGAGATTTTCACGGCCCTCTTTTTGACTAGTCTTTAATGGAAGGCAGGTTGGTAGCCATTGTTTTTTCTGCAGCTCTAATTATCCATTGAAGTCTGTGTCTGTCTTGTTGGGTTGCAGAACCAAACCAGACAGTTATAGAGGTGCAGATGACAGACTCAATCATTCCTCTGTAGAACAGAATATGGAAAAGAATAGAGCATGCCCTTGTGACCTCAAGACTGGACTACTGCAACGTGCTCTACATGGGGCAGCCCATGTATTCAGAGACTTCAGCTTGTCCAGAATGCAGCCGCGCGAGCGATTGTGGGTGCACCTCAGTACACCCACGTTACACCTATCCTCTGCGAGCTGCACTGGCTGCCTATTGGTCTTCGGATACGCTTCAAGGCGCTAGTCGTCACTTATAAAGCCCTTCATGGTATTGGACCTGGGTACTTGAGAGACCGCCTGCTGCCAATCACCTCCAATAGACCGATTAGATCCCACAGATTAGGCCTCCTCCGAATTCCATCCACTGGCCAATGCCGACTGGCGACCACCCGGAGGAGGGCCTTCTCTGTGGCTGCTCCGGCCCTCTGGAACGAGCTCCCCGTGGAGATTCGAACCCTCACCACCCTCCAGGCCTTCTGCAAAGCCCTTAAAACCTGGCTGTTCCGACAGGCCGGTGGCTAATGAACTTTTGTCCCCCCTCGAATGGTATGGTTGTTGTGTGCTTTTAAATTGTGGTATTGTTTTGTTTCGTGTTTTTTCTTTTCCTTATTTGTACCCCCCCCCCCCTTGACTTGGGTTGTGAGCCGCCCTGAGTCCCCTTCGGGGAAAAGGGCAGCATAGAAATATAATAAATGAAATGAAATGAAATGAGAACAGAATATGGACTGTAGAAATAACACATGGACTGCTTCCAATTCCTGATCTTATTTTAATACCCTGTATCAACCAACACTTCATACACAGTCCTATCCTATTCTCCTGTTGGTGAATTATATTCTACAGGTTTGAATAGATTTTAGGCTTAGAAAACGTTTAAAAAAATGTTAGTATGATCAAAATATTAAACTGCAGAAAATCTTAAAAATTCTTTTTCACTGTCATTTTCGATATGCAAAGGTGAGTAGGTGGGCAATGGGCGGGCAAGGAAAACGAGAGCATTCTCAAAGGAAATTATAGTAGATTATACCTATGCATACCTACAATGCAAAGTAACACGTTCAGATACATACTTTCCTACTACATTCCTTTTCATGGATATTACTAATATATGTGAAGGTTATAGAAACATAAACCGAATAACTACTAAACTGACTAAACCTTTTGTTATTGCAATTTGCGATAAAAATTTTTTAAATAGCAAGGGTTCCAAAAGCATCCATCACTCTGACAACATCACATATTAAGTTGTGTCCAAATGTCACTATTCCTGCTTTTTGAAGCCGTTTCTTTTTCAGTATTGTGGTTATTATTTTCCGAGTGCCACAGAGCCTTCAACTTGCATAACTATTGGCCTTTTGCTACGAGTTTTAGAATAGAGCAGAAAATGTTACATCCCTTCAAAGTTTACAATTAAATTATAGACCCCATTCTTCTTCCTGTGAATGTACAGTAAGAATGTTGGGGTAGCTTCCTGGTGTGGTAGAGCACAATTCATCACTAGCAGCAGGGAATGTCTAAAATTTAACAAGATCCTGTCACGTAAACTTCTTCTCCAAGTTGTTAATGAAAAACCCCAAGATGTGAGTGACAGGCACTATTTTCATCATTTCCAATCTACAGTACAGGTAGTCATCAACTTACAAATACTCATTTAATGACTGTTCAAAATTACAGTGGCTCTGACTTATGATCAATCCTCACCCTTACAACCTTTCACAATATTCTCATGGTCACGGGGTCAAAATTTGGAAACTTGGCAATTGCCTTAATAACAAAGATGTTGAAACTCTAGAAAGAGTGTAGAGAAGAGCAACAAAGATGATTAGGGGACTGGAGGCTAAAACATATGAAGAACGGTTGCAGGAACTGGGTATATCTAGTTTAATGAGAAGAAGGACTAGGGGAGACATGATAGCAGCGTTCCGATATCTCAGGGGATGCCACAAAGAAGAGGGAGTCAAGCTATTTTCCAAAGCACCCAAAGGCAGGACAAGAAGCAATGGGTGGAAACGAATCAAGGAGAGAAGCAACTTAGAACTAAGGAGAAATTTCCTGGCAGTGAGAACAATTAATCAGTGGAACAACTTGCCTCCAGGAGTTGTGAATGCTCCAACACTGGAAGTTTTTAAGAAGATGTTGGATAACAGTTGCATCACCCAAGGGCCATATGATTGGTTCCCGACCAGCTTCCGACAAGCAAATTCAATGGAGGAAGAAACCAGATTTAATTTATGAACTATGAGATTCACTTAACAACTGCAAGTGATTTGTTTAATAACCAGGCAAAACAGGTCATAAAATCAGGAGCACCTCACTTAACCATGGTCTTGCTTAACAACATTAATTCTGATCCCAATTTTAGTCATAAGTCAAGAGAGCTACCTTTTCTTTTTTATTAGTTTATTTCATACAGAACATTTAAAAGTTGGGTTCTCCTTGTTGAATGAAGTGATGTCATCCTTAATCCGGGACTCTATATCTTAACCTTCTTCTGATGTACGAGATAAACCATTTCTCTGTCATATACTGTATACATACACACAAAGCTGAAATACTCTTCGATATATTTCCTTTTAGTAAGCTAAGCAAGACTTCCTCCCAATCCGTATCTAGATATAAAAACATTAAATTTAAATATTGTGGGTTTAATTTACATTAATTTAAATATATCAAAGTTATTTAAATAAACCCACTCAAAAGCCAGTTTGGCGTACCGGTGAAGGTGATAGATTATGAGAAGCTGGGTGACATTGAGTCAAAACTTCATTCTCAGCCATGGAAAGACGACAAGGGCAAACCATATCTGAAAATCCAGCAGAAATGATTGCATGAATTTGGCCCCATAGTCATTGGAAGTCAAGTCTAATTGGAAGGCAAATTTTTAAAAAGGAAGAACGTCATCTCGTAGAAGATGAAGTTCTCAAATCTGCTTCTCAGGATGGATCCCATATTCTTTCTTGACTGATTTACGGACCATGGCAAATCCCTCACTTGAGCTTTCTCCCAAATATTCATCAAATACAGATGGGGTCAGGAGAAGATTCAGGAGGGAAGTCCTAGGCATCCATAAACAGAATCATCTTACCATGTTTGAAATGAATTAATCATCTAACGAGATGGCAACCTCCTGCATTAAACCACTACATCCGGTGGTGGGATTCAGCCAGTTCGCACCACTTTGGGAGAACCGGTTGTTAACGCTCTGAGCAGTTTGGTGAACTGGTTGTTGGAAGAAATCATTAGGGCAGAGAACCGGTTGTTAAATGATTTGAATCCCACCACTGACTACATCTGGAACCCAACATAATCTAGCTACAGCAGTATTGAATAAATAAATGCTCACCCCCTGGAATCCCAGGAAAAGCTTCTCGTCTGCTTCTGGGATCCTTGCTTCTTCTCCAAGAAGTTATGTCCTTGAAAATGAAATGATTCTTCAGGCCCAGCTCAGTGTACCAGGATACGTCAGCTCCAACGACAAGGCAGATCTACTCCCCGGGAGAAAGCGCCTCCTCACACAATGGGCTCCTGTGTAGACTTTGTCCTACTGAACAGCAGGCGCAAGATGTCAGGATGAAGTGATGTGCAGATGTGGACGATGTCGTGACTGGGCTTACGTATGGATGGCAGGAGGGGAGTGATAGGGGACGGGGAGGGAAAGGAGGGGGGAAAACATCCCAGAAACGAAGCAAGCAGGGATTTAGGAACGAAGTGCTTTGAATGAGAGTTTTAAAGAGAAGAAGAGGGATGGAATTGAGAAAGACATCATCCACAGGAAGCCAGGCCCCAGCGCCATTTTGAATGAGTGTTGGCCTAGCCCAAAACTGGGAGGTCCATTTCACTTGCTGCCACGAGTTAGCCAATACACGTGTCTCGCTTTATGACCACAAGAGAGCCCCAAATTTTTGTTGTGAAATGAGACATCTGTTAAGTGGACGTTGCCCCATTTTCTTGCCACAGTTGTTAAGTGAATTGGGCTTCCCCCATTGAGTTTACTTGTCGGAAGGTGGCAAACGTTGATCACACTGCAACCGTCATAAATATGAGCCAGTTGCCAAGCACCTGACATTTGATCACGTGACCATGGGGATGCTGCAATGGTCGTAAGTGTGAAAAATGGTCATAGGTTTCTTTTTTCAGTGGCATTGTTGTAACTTTACAAAGTCACAGTAAATGTACTGTCAAGAACAAGTGTTGTGGCCTGCCAGTGGGCAGCGGAGCTGGCAGCAGATCCAGTGAGGAGGTTGGGAAGGTTGGGAAGGAACATGGGC
Source organism: Thamnophis sirtalis (assembly GCF_051295495.1). NCBI lineage: Eukaryota > Metazoa > Chordata > Lepidosauria > Squamata > Natricidae > Thamnophis > Thamnophis sirtalis. Next base: position 9,950,259 of record NW_028261393.1, on the reverse strand, counting down.
CAGTCCTGGAGTCTGGGGAAGGTTCGCGCCGACCTTCAGGTTGTCCCGCCCGCCCTCTGGCAACACGCACCTATATTTCCTTGTTTTTCAGCCCAGCTGATAGGCACAGCAGAATGGATTGCCACACCTCAGCTGTTTCCCAGTGGACTGCACACATGTGCACAGCATGGGTCAGGCACATTAGGCAAAGCATGCGCTCAGCAAACAGTTGTTAAACTGATAGGATCCACCCCTGCACATATGGCTAATAAATCATAACATAGTCATCTCCATGCTAGCAATACTGTCTTCTGGAGTACTTGTAAGGTAGACCTTGTCAGGGAATTGATCCACAAGGAGGCCAGGTATTATATTGAGATGAACCAGAGTAACAGAATCTTGAAAATCTGCCTGTTTCCCCTTCTCTCCTCCTTACACCACAGGAAGTCGGGGAAAGTCAGTCTGAGTCTTTTTGAAAGACTTTCCCACGTCCTTGGACTTAACACATGCTTCTTTGAGAACCTCTTCTTGTCCTAACGGCTTCTGGATTCCTGTTCCAAGGTCATTTTCCTGGCTTCCTTCAGGGACATATGGGTGCTAAAGAAGCATCTCTCTATGCAAGTAAGGCTATCTTGCACGCTTACAAATTGGGGACAGCTCCTTCGGTTTCGCCAGGAGATGGAGAAGAAGAGACAAAACCCAACACCTTGGTTAAATGAAAGTCAGTTTCAAAATAGAGATTGTTTGGCTAGAACAGGGGTCACCAACCTTTTGGACTTCAGGGACCACTAAATTCATAATTTAAAATCCCGCGGATCACTAATTTGATCTGCCTAATGATTGGCTGGGTGGGTGTGGCTAGGTGGTCACGTGACTGAGTGGGCATAGCCAACTCGATGTCACTCACGTCGAGGGGCGCCTTCCTGGGTTCTACTCACCCCTCCTCTTTCGGCCACTCCTCACCTGATTGCCCGGGCTCTTTAGGGCCCCAACAGGAAGCAGTTGTTGGAGCTAAGCAGCCACCATGAGAAAGAGTTGGCAAAACAACTGGCTCAGTTCAAATTGGATCTGAACGAGGAGGCTCAGCCGAAGCACCTCACCGAAGACTACGAGCAGAAGCTTTCCAAGCAGAGAGAAGACCTGTGGGAGTACAAGGCCAGGGACCGGCGCCTGGAGGCTTAGCAGGCTGAGATGGTCAGCCAGTTCCACGCCGTGATGCAGTCCCACTGAAACAAGGCCCTCCGGCTTTTCGCCACCAGTGCCACTTCCCTCCAGCCTTCGTCCAAAGCCTTGCACCAGGAGGCAGAAGCAGACCCCAAGTTGGAATTTCTGCCCCCCTCCGACCCACACAAAAAGACCCCAAAGGGGGAAGACTCTCTGCAGCAACACAAACGTTCATTGCACACATCCAGCCCAGGGGCCATAGTTTGAGGACCTGTGATTTAGTGCAATGTAAAAAAATGCAAACAATTTTTCTGCGGACCACCAAAATTTTCTCACGGACCACCAGTTTGTGACAACTGGGTTAGAAGACAGTGGTTACCAGAAGACCCTAGTGTCAGATGCAGGTAGCATTTAGGGACAAAAAAAGTGTTTTATCGTCTTTATTTTGCCTCTGCTTCCTCCCCCCCCCCTCAAGCTCTAACAACACAACAGCTGTCATGTTTTTTTCAAGGAATACATTTGTGATCTCAACGACAGGCCTCATGTCCTAGTTATGTTATGAGTAGCTTTCCCAAAACTGATAGAGGTTGGCTAGGTGAGGATGGTGGGAGTTGTCATTTGACACATCTGTAAGGTCCCGGTGGAGGAAGGTGGCTTGTGGACAGATGCTATGACCTCCAAAGCAAAGCAATTCTGCAGATGTGGCTTAAGGGCAGGATAGCAGCCATCCAACCATCTAACCAACCGGTCCTTGCAGCCCATGCCAAGCCCATGTTGACTGGCTTGGTCATTTCTGGCCTTCCAGACTGAACTCACTAAAACAGTGTTTCTCAACCTTGGCTATTTGAAGATGTCTGGACTTCAACTCCCAGAATTCCCCAGCCAGCGAATGCTGGCTGGGGAATTCTGGGAGTTGAAGTCCAGACATCTTCAAGTAGCCAAGGTTGAGAAACACTGCACTAAAGCATGATCTATGAGCCCTATTGAGTAGATTGGATATGTTTTTTTAAAGATAAATCTCGGGTTGGTTTAATTCAAGTCTGGTGCTATTGTGGGAGTGAAGCTCATAAGGCCTGGATCAAAGCTGTGTCTTTTCACTCAGGCTTGGCAATTCGCAATTAGGGACATTAAAAATTTTTTAAAAAAAATATTGGCAGGCCCAAGTGCCTAGTTTCTCCCTGGAAAGACGGGCAAAGGAATTGTTTCCTCAGTGATAAGATGAAGTATCCTTGCCCCCTAACCGCTCCTGGCACGGAGAGAGAGAGAGAGAATCGTGTCAGTCACCCACTGTGCGTCCTGCGAGTTGTAGACAAAGGGGCAGTTGTGATCGGCCATGAGTCAATTGACGACAACCGTGTGCACCGGGTGGGTGATTCAGTGATTCATTGTAAGGACAAAGGCTGCAGGGAACGTTCGCTCTGGCTGCTAAGGCCTTACACTTGGTAGCAGAGAAAGAGAGCATTGTCCTCATCGGAGTATAAATATTTCTATAGGTTGGGAGGGTGGCATTGAATATTTCACTGGCCCTTGGGCGTTTTATTGTGAATTATCACATCCTCCAGCTGCCCAAACCTTTACCTCTAACCCGTGTTTGTAAACATGGGGTAGCCATAGAAACAGAGGTGCATTGCCCCAAAGTCAAGTTTTCTTAACCACGATGAGCAGAAATGAAATGTATCTGCACAATACTTTGTCATAAACTGTGCTGGTTGGACTCATACAGTTCTCTAAATAAAGACCAAGCAACTTGTGTTACATCTTTGGAATGAACTACCCCCAGAGATCCGGACCTTGCCCACTCTCATGGCCTTCCGAAAAGCTGTTAAAACCTGGCTATTCCGGCAGGCCTGGTTCTGCTGACCTCACTGCTGAGGTCCGGCCCCAATCAGATTGGGTGTATGGGTGATGTTTTAAATTGTTTTCCTTTTTTTATTAATTACTTTGCTTTTCACTTTGTAAGCCGCCCGGAGTCCTCCGGGATTGGGCAGCCTATAAATCTACTAAATAAAATAAATAAATAATAATCTTCATCCAATATGTGAATTCAGTGAAAGCCTAGGATGAAAAGAGGCAGTATTGGGGAAACATGAGCCTCATGTGGGGGCAGGAGCAGAAATGTTGGCTTATTTGATGCCTTTGGATGGACCAGGTAACACTTCTCTTTGAGCTATTTTGCTAAAACGACTTCAAGCATACAAATATTCTCAAGAGCCGTGTGGGCGCAACGGTTACAGTGCAGTATTGCAGGCTAATTCTGCCCACAGCCAGGAGTTTGATTCTGACCGCCTCAAGATTAACTCAGCCTTCCATCCTTCCGAGGTCAGTAAAACGAGAACCCAGATTGTGGAGGCAGTGTGCTGACTCTGTAAAGCACTTAGAGAAGACTGTAAAGCAATATGAAACGGTATATAAATGTCATTGCTATTCTAAACATGTTATTCAAAAGAGGGAAAGTGTAGTGGGGGAAATGAAAGAGGATGTTATTTAGAATATTTCCTCCTGGTCAAATATTTTTGATCTTTATATTTTTATTCATTAAGAAAATTTATGAGGCTGCCCAACTCAGTCGTGGTGGTGATTCCAGGTGGTTTACAGAAGCAAAACACTGAAATGAATGAATGAAACCATAATGGGTTCACTAAGCAAGGTGGTTCAGTGGCTAAGATGCTGAGGTTGTTAATCAGAAGGTTGGCAGTTCAGTGGTTTGAATCCCTAGCATCACGTAACGGAGTGAGCTCCCGTGACTTGTCCCAGCTTCTGCCAACCTAGCAGTTCGAAAGCATACAAGTTGAAAAATAGGGACCACCTTTGGTGGGAAGGTAACAGCGTTCCGTGCGCCTTCGGCGTTTAGTCATGCCGGCCACATGACCACGGAGACGTCTTTGGACAGCGCTGGCTCTTTGGCTTTGAAACGGAGATGAGCACCGCCCCCTAGAGTTGGGAATGACTAGCACATATGTGCGAGGGGAACCTTTACCTTTACCTTAAGCTAATCCAAACAAGCCATTTGCTGGCTTCAGATGGTGATCCCATCTTCTTGACACATACAAAACCGGTACAGATAAAAAAACAGCATCTTTAAAAAAAATCAGGATTGTATAGTTTTTCCAAATGGGACACAAACAGAGTGGAAACCGCTTTTCAGGATTATCTGAAGATGTAATGGCCACTAATAAGGAGTGGACTACGGTGGATATAAAACAGCCTTCATCTTCAAATTATTTGGGCATTGCAACCCAAAATACAGAGCGCATCTTATGTCACAGTGACCCCTAGTGTCACAGTGGTGCATTGTAGGCAGCAGCCATTCCCAATTTGGCACTGAACCAGGGGTTTGTTTGGAAGTGTGTGTGTGGGGGGGGGGGGAGAAAGGAAGTGTAATGTTTTAAAGGAACCCTGATCTATATTTTGGAAGAGAAAGAGGGCCCAATCCAGCCCAGCAATCCTGCTATAGATCAATCCACAGTTCGTTGGCTGTAGTGGGTTCACTGTAAATATCTCTTAGCACAGGGGTGTCCAACTCGATTTCATTACGGGCTGCATCAGGGTTGTGTTTGACATTGTGGGGGGTGGCAAGATGGGCATGGCCAAGGTGGGCATGGCCAGCTTGACATGACTGATATCGGGGGTGCCTGTAGCGGTCCGAGTGCTCTGCCAGCGAAAACAAATTCCCAAGCTCTGTTTTCAGCTGCGACAGCCTCTTGCAGCCCTCTGCCAGCAAAAATGGAGCGCGGGAGGGCCACCTGAGCTCTGTTTTAGGCTGTGACAGCCTCTTGCAACCCTCTGCCAGCTAAAATGGAGCGTGGGAGGCAGGGGTGGGTTTCTCGCCCCGTTCCAACTGGATCGGTTGGAACGAGGCCGGCGGCGTCCTCACGCACACACGCGGTGCGCGCGTGCACGCACGCGGTGTCCTCGCGCATGCACGTGGCGCGCGTGTGCACGCACGCGGTGCGCGCATGCGTATTAGCGTCTGCGCGATGCTCCAGCTGCTCCTGGAGGATCGCGCAGGCGTTCTGCGCATGCGTGGAAAGCGCGAAATTCAAAAAAACTGGGTAAGGAGTGGGCGCGGGTGTGCGGACACGCGCGGGCGCGGGGGGGGGCTTCGCTGTTCCCGGAAGTTACTTACTTCCGGGTTCGGCGACCAACCGGATCGCAGGGACCGGTGCGAACCGGTTGAAACCCAGCCCTGGTGGGAGGGCTGCCTGCAGTCCTCATGAGCCCCGTTTTTCAGCTGTGACGGCCTCTTGTGACCCTCTGCCAGTGAAAACGAAGCTCGTGAGGGTTGCGCAGGGCCCCCTGCGAACTCTATTTTTGACTGCAATGGCTTCCTCCTCCTCCTGCCAGCTAAAACGGAGCTCCGTTTTTGCTGGCAGAGGCACCGTGGGGCGGTCCTTCACTATTTCCAGATCGGCCTCATGGGCCAGATCTAAGCCCTTCACGGGCCGGTGTGGGAAGTTATCATCCAGCCCTCTCCCAGAAAAATGAAATATCCTAGGAAATATTGAAAAGGCAGAATATTTCTCTGGATGTGAAAAGAACCATGTTTTAAAAGACAGAATAGTTGCCTATAGCTTTCTGCCCATCCCCAGCTAATGGGCCATTAAGATGGCCGGGCTAGCCCACTTTACATAATAAAGACTTCTCCTCATTGCAGCTGTAGGGGGAAGGGATATTACTCAACTGACCACAAGGCAACTGAGAACTCATCACAGCCTAGAGAGTAGCCCCCTGCATGGCACCATGGGAGTCTGACAACCAGTCAGAATACATTTCTTACACAGGAACAGGAAACAGAGAGGTGGGACTAAACAGGGTATAAAAGCCTAGCAAGCCCCTCCCTCAGCCCTTCCCTTCTTCTCCATCAACATTGAAGCATGTGATCACCTTTTCTGTTCAGGGCTCAAGCCATGTGGCCCTGTCCAACAATAAACCATCTTTCCAAGCAGCCTCCATGTCTCCAGGGTCTTCTTCCCCCACTTGGAGCTGAACCCAGAAGGACATTTCTTTCAACACCGGATCCAGACCTTGCCTTAGGAGGTGGGAAACCAGATGTTTTATGCAGGGTGATGGGAATTGTGGATTGCCTTCTCTGTGTGGTGCTGCATATAGAAGCACTGTATCCAACCCTACAAACCTTAAAACCTTTTCTTTTATGTAAAACCCAGGCTGTACTTGAACGTATGCTGTAGTCAGTCAATATCTTTATTAATCAGCAATCCACACCTTCTTTCCTAAGGTGTCCACCAAAGTTCACACGCCATCTTCTAGACCACAGTAATTTCTGGTTTCCTCCTGCAGGACTCAATGATGCTGAGAAACATCAGGAACACCAGGAATATGGAGAGGCCCACCACCAAGGCCTCAATGATGGAGTAAGTGTGAGCCAGCTCCCCTGGTGGGCTCACCGCGCCAGGAGAGGTAACTAAAAACTTGCCCGCTAAACGTCTATTCACGAAACACTGGTAGAAAGTGCTGTGTGAATCGTTCTGGAAGGAGAGGTGCAGGATCCCACCACCAGTGGCTTTGTCCAAGCTTTGGGAACTTCTGGAGACGTTGAAGTTCTTCTGGAGAAGCTGAAGGTGTGTCAACATTGTGAGACCTACCTGCCAGTAGACAGGGCTGATGAAGGCAAGAGACAAGGTCATTCATACAAGAGGAGGAATCAGACATCAATCCCAAATAAAAGGAAAGGATTGAAAGCCAACAGAGGCCATATTTTAATTTTAATGCCCAGGTTCCTTGATCAGGCTAAGCCATAGTTTGTTGACCAAATTGCAACTGACAGGACTCAAACACCATACAAAACATGCGCTCTACATGGGGCTGCCCTTGAAGAGTGTTCGAAGACTGCAGTTGGTCCAGAATGCAGCCGCACGAGCGATAGTGGGGGTGCCTAGGTACACCCACGTTACACCTATCCTCCGCGAGCTGCACTGGCTCCCCATTGGTCTCCGGACACGCTTCAAGGTGCTAGTCGTTACTTTTAAAGCCCTACATGGTTTAGGACCTGGCTACCTGAGAGACCGCCTCCTGCCATTTACCTCCCAGAGACCAATAAGATCACACAGACTAGGCCTCCTCCGGATTCCATCTGCCGGTCAATGTCGGCTGGCGACTCCCCGGGGGAGGGCCTTCTCTGTAGCTGCTCCGGCCCTATGGAACGATCTTCCCGTGGAGATCCGGACCCTTACTACTCTTCCGGCCTTCCGCGTAGCGATTAAGACCTGGCTGTTCCGGCAGGCCTGGGGCTGTTGATTTTATCCAGCCCCACTCCAAGCTGTATGCATGTTGTGTAATTTTAATGTTTGTTTCTTTTTAATTTTTATATATGTCCCCCCCCCCCCCGTTTGATCTGTAAGCCGCCCTGAGTCTCTAGGGAGTGGGCGGCATACAAATCCTAATAAACCTTGAAACCTTGAAAACTAACGGTTTCCAAGCCATGATATTTTAGCTCGTATAGCACTCTCCAGTACCAGTCACCTAACCACACGGAGGTTGAATGCAACGTGTGAACCCAGCTCCATCTTAGAAGAGGCTTTCTGTGCAACCTGTGAGACAAGAGGAAATGCCTCTTCATTGAGGGTCTGCAGTCTTGAAGAGTTTTTATATTAAAATATTATAAAAACGAATTAGTCTACCCAACCAGTCCAGATATCTTTTCAGCAGATAGTAATATTTAGATATTATAAGGTAGAACATATAAGAGATTGGACAGCCATTTGTCTGAAATGGTATATGGTTTCCTGTTTGAGCAAGGGGTTGGACTAGAGCAGTGTTTTTCAACCTTGGCAACTTGAAGATGTCTGGACTTCAACTCCCAGAATTCCCCAGCCAGCGAATGCTGGCTGGGGAATTCTGGGAGTTGAAGTCCAGACATCTTCAAGTTGCCAAGGTTGAAAAACACTGGACTAGAGGACCTCCAAGGTCCCTTCTGACTCTGTTATTATTCTATTACATTACAACTACTGCAGCCAATGGAGGTTGCAGTTTTAATGAGATAAAAGGTGGTAACCTTATATATTTGTACCACCTTGATTTGATATCAGAGATGACTGCCGAGGCTACCAGCCCCTCTGTATTTCATATTCTTGAACCATCTATATTGCCTATTTAGTGAGATTTGCACAATATGCAATAGGATTGCTGCAATATTAGCTCAGTGTGTTGTATAAGCCCAGCCAAAGTGATCTGCAAACATTGGACTGTTTCCTGATTGCTTATTTGTACTCTACTCTATTCTATTCTACTCTACTCTACACTCTACTTTACTCTACACTACACTCTACTTTACTCTACTCTACTCTATTAGTTTGATACACCTCTTGCTTATTTATCACCCAACAAATTAACAGAGGGATACAATCAAGATCAAGGGAAGTACTAATACCACTCTATAAAGCCCTAGTAAGACCACACCTAGACTATTGCATCCAGTTTTGGTCACCACACTATAAAAAAGATGTTGAGACTCATAGAAAGAGTGCAGAGAAGAGCAACCAAGATGATGAGGCTAAATCATACGATGAACGGTTGCAGGAGCTGGACATGGCTAGTGAAGAGAAGGACCAAGGGAGACACGAGAGCAGTGTTCCAATATTTGAGGGGCTGCCACAGAGAGGAAGGGGTCAAACTATTTTCCAAAGCACCTGAAGGCTGGACAAGGAATAATGGATGGAAACTGAACAAGGAGAGATTCAACCTGGAAATAAGGAAGAATTTTCTGACAGTGAGAGCAATCAACCAATGGAACAAAAGTTGCCTTCAGAAGTTGTGGGAGCTTCATCACTGGAAGCTTTCAACAGGAGACTGAATTGCCATCTGTCAGATGTGGTGCAGGTTCTCCTGCTTGGGCAGGGATGGTGAAGGACTAGATGACCTACAAGGTCCCTTCCAACTCTGTTAATCTGTTTAAAAAAATCTGTTATAAAAAGGATGAGAAGGGGCAATCAATCTTTTTATGCAATTAGTGTCTTCACCTTTTCTTGCTAAGTCCTTCAAAAACTGTACAGATGGAGTGAAAGGGACGGATATTTTCATTTTATTTTTTATTTTTGCAGGTGTCCTGCTTGGGGGGGGGGGAAGGTGTTCACTGTTCTTAGGTATTTTAGCAGATGCTTAGCACACTGATTGTTCTCACAAAAAGGAACAAAACCACATCTCTATAAATAACAATGTGCTTCAGGGGTTGGAAAAAACTGTACAGCAACAGGCCCCACAATTCACAGGTTACTCATTCTGGCTTAGAACAATCCATGAATCTCCCCCACTCCCAGTTTACAAATAGGCTGTCCTACCCTGCAGCATTTCTCTTTTCAAATAATGCCTAATTGTCTGTAGGATTGTTTATCTATTCATTTGTTGATCCATCGATTCATCCTAGAAGAATTGCAAAAAATTGGAGTGTCCCCCCCCCACCCTGAACTCACAACTCTTGCTGGAAAAAGCAGGTGGCAGCCATGGCCAGCCAAAGCTTTGTGTTGTGTACTGCTTGTGCCTATTCGTGGTTACTCATGCCTTAGTCACCTCTTTCAGTGATGCCACACTCACAACTTCCGAAGGCAAGCTGTTGCCCTGGTGAATTGTTATCACTGTTAGGAAATGTCTCCTTAGATCTAAGTTGCTTTTTCTATTTGATTAGTTTCCATCCAATGTTCCTTGTTTTGCCTTCTCTAGTGCTTTGGGAAATAGGTTGAATCCTTTTTCTTTGTGGCAGCCCCTCAAATATTGGAACACTGGCATCATGCCACCCCTGGTCCTTCTTTTCTCTAGACTAACCACACCCAATTCCTGTTGTGCATATTAGATGGGTGGGCACCAGGGGTGCGTTCCTGCCATAGAAGAGGTTCCACAAATCTACCATGCCATTTAGAACCGGTTCCAGCTCCCTCCCCCCGCCCGTCCGCATATCATCAAGATGAAGAATGAGAGGAGGAATTCTGGGAGTTGAAGTCCACAAGTCTTAAAGCTGTCAAGTTTGAACACCCCTGGGGTTTTTTTTCCTAAAGGGTTAGAGGTGCAAGGGTCTTGTAACTTGACAGCTTTAAGATTTTGACGCTTCAATGCCAGAGTTCCTGAGCCAACATGACTAGAGGAGGAATTCTGGGAATTGAAGTCCACAAGTCTTAAAGCTGTCAAGTTTGAACACCCCTGGGTTTTTTTCCTAAAGGGTTAGGGGTGCAAGGGTCTTGTAACTTTGCAGCTTTAAGGCTTGTGTGCTTCAAATGCCAGAGTTTCTGAGCCAACATTTTGGTTGCTAAGCAAGAGCGTTGTTAAGTGAATTTCACCACATTTGACATGTTGGCCACGCCTACCCAGTCACATGGTTGGCAAGCCACTCCTACCAGGTCACATGGCTGGCAAGCCACTCCCACAAAGCAGGCCACACCTGCAGAAGAGGTTCTAAAAAATTTGAAACCCACCACTGGTAGGCACATAAAAATGTAGTGGATAATTAAGTTGGATCCAAGGGAAAAGGAGAGGAGCTGAAAATAGACTTGAGTCCTAGGCTCAAAGGACTGTTTGGGGTTTAACAGGATGCCTAACCAAGTAAAGTTTCTTTTAAAAAAAGTATAATAAAGACAAAAGGAAACGACTCCCTTCTACTGAGCTCCAGACTTAAGTAAAGCTAATGGTTCCCCTTGCACATGCGTGCTAGTCGCTCTTGACTCTAGGGGGCGATGCTCATCTCCGTTTCAAAGCCAAAGAACCAGCGCTGTCCGAAGACGTCTCCGTGGTCATGTGGCTGGCATGACTCAACGCCAAAGGCGGATGGAACGCTGTTACCTTCCCTGAAAAAAACTCCGCAATGGTGACAGGAAGGGCATCCAGCCATTAAAACACTCTGGTAGCTCCATTCGGATGTCCAGACACCACCCCCGCAAGGGATTATGGGGTCGTTAAATGATGATGATCTGAACTTCGAACAGTCGTGAAAAGAATGGTTGTAAGTCGAGAACTATTGTTATTAAGCCCCAGGCAAGGATGATCAGATGTTACCACCTGGAGAATAATAATAGGTCAGATCGACTTGCAAGTTCAATTGCTTACTCTGCCAACAGCAGCTTTGGCTTAGTTCAATCCTGGAGCTCCTGCAGCTGTGTTTCTATTGTGTGTGCTTCATTCAGTTGCTCCTGGTTATTTTATTTTATTTAAACGAGTCTTGCTGCCAATAGGAGAACTGGAACTCCATCTGGTACCCGAAGGTGAAAGGTTCATGTAACTCGTCAATGATTAACGTCTCTTTTCTTTCTTTCTTTTTTTTTAACAAGGTACAAGAGATAAAAGCAAAACCAAGAGAGCTAAATCAACATTTCCTGTTTCTCCTGTTCCTGGTGTTAGGGCTGCTGGTGACAGACTAAGTGGAAGCGATTAAATTTGGATAAGGAAAACTGCTATCCTGAGTGCACTAATTCAACAAAGTTTCCTTCTGAAAATAAAACCCCGCTATATAATTAAGTGTGGCAAGCATAATAGCTGTACTGTGTTAAGATGTCTCTGGGTGATTGCAAAAAGCTAGCAGGAATTTGAACTCCTTAGGAGTAATAATGGAAACAATAGAATAGAATAGCAGAGTTGAAAGGGACCTTGGAGGTCTTCTAGTCCAACCCCCTGCTTAAGTAGGAAACCCTACACCACTTCAGACAAATGGTTATCCAATCTCTTCTTAAAAACCTCCAGTGTTGGAGCATTTACAACTTCTGGAGGCAAGTTGTTCCACTGCTTAATTGTTCTTATTGTCAGGAAATTTCTCCTCAAGTTCTAAGTTGCTTCTCTCCTTGATTAGTTTCCACCCATTGCTTCTTGTTCTACCTTCAGGTGCTTTGGAGAATAGTTTGAGTCCCTCTTCTTTGTAGCGGCCCCTCAAATATTGGAACATTGCTATCATGTCATCCCTGGTCCTTCTCGTCACTAGACTAGCCATGCCCAGTTCCTGCAAGCGTTCATCCTATGTTTTAGCCTCCAGTCCCCTGATCATCTTGGTTGATCTTCTCTGCACTCTTTCCAGAGTTTCAACATCTTTTTTTACATCGTGGCGACCCAAACTGGATGAATATTAGATGAATGTGGAGGAAGCAGCCTTGTGACTGGCTTACAAATGTCACACAATTTTTGAAATTTCCCCCCTTTCAGCTAAAGATCCTGTAGGGTATGTTTATGGAGAAAAGGAGCAACAGCCAATCATGTCCCAAAAGTGCTTTTTCAGGAGGCAACTGGACTTTGTTTTTTCTTTTGAAGATGTTTCGCTTCTCATCCAAGAAGCTTCTTCAAGGCCTTCAAAAGTAAAAATAAGAATGTCCAGTTTCCCTCCTGAAAAAACACCTTTGGGACAACCGTGGCCCGAATGACTGAGAATCTCTACAGCTAAGCAGTTTTAAATGTGGGAACAAGACAGAGAAGTTATGCGATAGATTTAAGCCACGATGGCTCAGTGGTTAGGATGCAGTAATGCAGGCTATTTCTGGTGACTGCCAGCTGCCAGCAGTTCGAGTCTCACCGGCTCAAGATTGACTCAGCCTTCCATCCTTCTGAGGTGGGTAAAATGAGGACCCAGATTGTTGGGGCCAAAAGGCTGACTTTGTAAAACCGCTTAGAGAGGGCTGTAAAGCACTGCAAAGCAGTTTATAAGTCTAAGTGCTCTTGCTGTTAAATTATGATTTGCTTTAACCGTAGTCAGGTCTCAGTGCAATAAGCCATCAATACGTTTGCAAACTACAAAGACTGAATTTATACAGTGCACTAAGCTGAACCACAAAGCACATTGTTGCTTAGTGGATTTGAATAAACCATGTTTGATGTTGATGTTTAATGAATTTATAGGCCGCCCCATCCCGAAGGACTCTGGGCGGCTTACAACAATACATTTAAAAATAAAAGTTAAAAACACAGAAACATAGATTAAAAAAGACCACAACATACACCCAGTCTAATCGGGGCTGGACCTCAGTTATGAGGTCAACAGCCCGGGGCCAGCCAGAATAGCCAGGTCTTAATAGCCTTTCGGAAGACCATGAGAGTGGGTAGGGTCCGCATCTCTGGGGGCAGTTTATTCCAGAGGGTCGGAGCGGCTACAGAGAAGGCCCTCCCCCGGGTAGTTGCCCTGACATTGTCTGGCTGACGGCACCCGGAGAAGGCCCTCCCTATGCGATCTTACCGGTTGTTGGGAAGTATGTGGCAGAGAGTATGTGATCTTATCGGTCGTTGGGAAGTATGTTGCAACGATAGACATCATAAGCAAATCACAGCAGCTACGATGCAGGTAGTTCCGCGACAGGCTACAGTTCATTTAGTGACTGTTCAAAGTTATAACGGCGCCGAAAAAAGGGACTTACGACTGTTGCGCCATCCTAATGGTCATGTGATCAAAATGCAGACCCCTGACTCGTATTTATGCAATGCCCCAGGATCATTTGCAAACTTTCTGACAACCCAAGTCGTTGGGGAAGCCGAATTCACTTAGCAATGATGACCTTAACTTAACAACTGCAATAATTCACTTAATAAACCTTTCACTTAGCTACAGGAATGTCGGGCTCAATTGGGTTTGTAAGTAGATGGGAGTCCCCACACTCTAATGTACTACATAATGAGCTACGTTGTGCTAAGCAGAATGGGAGGTCTGCGTGTTGGAGACAGGAAAGACTTTACCTGTAGATGGAAGACGCTGGGCAGCGAAGGTGAGCAGTGGCTTTCAGTTGGGGGTGGTAGTTGGTGAAGACCAGGAATGGCACCCAGTGGGGCTCCTCTTGGCCAGCCAAGTATGATGTCACACAGCGCACTTGGCAGGTTTCTATTCTCAGCTCTGGTCCCCGTTGCGGCAACGTCGGATACTTCTGCCTAGCCATCCCACAAGGCATGGGCATTTCCCCCTCAGAGTCCATTGTAGTCAGCTGGGCATAACAAAACCCCACTTGCTTCCGTTCCCCGGGATGGCCACAGCGATTGCAAGACTGCCAAGGACTCCAGGAGGTGAACAGGGTGGCCTGTGCCTGGTCGAGCGGCACCGTAACGTTGCCCAAGCTGGCCTCTCCCAGCTCTGCGTGTGACACGTGGAGACGCTCGGCATCCTGAAAGTCAACCTCGTAATAGGCAAGGGTGGCGTCTCCTGCACGACAGGTGTACAACCCTGAGTCTTCTCGGCTGGGGCTTGAGATGTACAGGCTGCCGGTGCCGGCAATCAGTCGGGATTTGAAACGTAGCCTCTGCAGCTTGTCATGGCTAAACAGGGGCCAGGAAGTCCCGCCTGAGCGTAAGAAGGTGAGGGGCTGCTCATCGGTCCAAGAGGGGTCGAGGTATTGCCAAGTGATGTGGCCTCTGTACGAAGAGCGGGGACAGCGGAGGACGACAGGGTTATTGGAGATAAATGCTAACACGCAAGGCTGGCCAGGGAGACACGGCTGGCCCAGCCAGTGGCCTTCATAATGGTTACCTTCAGCGATGGATAAGAGGAGACCCAGGAGGAAAGCCAGCAAGGGTGCCCAACTGGACATGGCAAGCTGGGTACTGAGCTATTAAGGAAACCCAGGAAAGAAAAAAAAAACCCAGCTGTGACACCACGCCTGATGTCACAATAGGCAGAACAATACTGCTGTTAAAACTGGCCTTGTTCTGGAAGACTGGATACCCACCCAGATACAATATCGATTTAACATCCTGGATATGTGTGTGTGTGTGTGTGCGCGCGCGCGTGTGCATCTGTCTCTGTGTGTGTGATGTATGTGTGATGTATGTGTATGTATATATGTATATGTGTGTGTGTGTGTGTATGTACAAGTCAGTGGTGGGTTTCAAATTTTTTGGGAACCTCTTCTGTAGGTGTGGCCTGCTTTCCGGGTCCACTAGATTTGATGAACCGGTTCTACCGAATAGGTGCGAACTGGTAGGAACCCACCTCTGGTATAAGTGTTTTGTCAAAGCACCTGGTATTCCCAAATATGGGAGGGAGCTTACTGCTTCCCTTTCCCCTTTCAGCTCCACTCCAGGAGCCTTCCAGGCAGAAAAACCATTCTTGTGTTGCATTTGTGCTGATAAATAAATAAAGGGAGACTAGTATAGATCTATTTCAAGCTATTTAGCTCTCATCAGCTAGCCATGCTCTTACTTACCTTAGTTATTTGGGCATACCAGGTGCTCTGACATAACAATTATTTCCTTGGCTCAGCTGATAAGGGAGGAGAGCTTGTGGCTTAGAGGCATTTAATACGACTGCCTAACATGTAAAAACAGCCCTATATAACAGCCCCACCCACCACCCAGGCCATTGCAACACAAAACAACAACAGACACACAGCCAGCATCAATCAGCACCAATCTACCAATTGTGATACAGCCACACAGCCAATCAATCCACTTACTGAAACAACGCCAGCACTCCACACACCCCCACCAAGATTTATAGAAAGACGGCAGCTCCGATCACACTTTAAGCCGAAAACAGCAGCCTGAAGATGGCGAGTGAGACCTCGCCGAAACGTTGCCAAGACAATTTCAATCTTACATGGGAAAAGAACTGAATACCACCAAGACAAGCATACTTACACCCGTGAAAATCTACGAAAACACACAAACACATGTTGGTCTTGTTATATTCGGGTCTTTTCCCATGTAAATCTTACATGGGAAAAGACCCGAATACAACAAGACCAGCATACCTATACCCGTGAAAATCTACGAACCCCCAACCCCACCCCCACATGGGAATTTTATTTCCTTTTCTATATTTTGCTATATACAATGTTATCTCCTAATATGCCAGTTAACAAGACCGCTTTATATTATTAATATTTTAAAAACCTGATTGCGTTTCAAAGACATGTTTATAAGTGAATAAGTGGCAGAAATAAGAGAAGGGGGAATATTAGTATTTATTATTTATATAATAAAAGCAATAACGAGAAAACATGGAATAATCGAACAATGACAGATTGTAACCTAATGTAAATGTGTATCATTATTAGACATTTATAAGTTGATTGAATGTAATAATTAGGATTAACTTTATTAGTTTTATTTGTATTAGAATGTATGACACAACAGGTGTCACACTGTTCATGCATTGATTTGATATATTTGTAAAAAATAAAAAAATGGAAAACTTGAAAAAAAAGGCTTTTATTAAACCAATTTTTTTAAAAAAAATCAGCACGTAGAAAGTGATATATTTAAAAAAAAACAAGTAATAGGAAACATAAAAGTAATAACAATGAATAAATAACTAGCAGAGATTTTTCAGCTTTTCCCCGATTTATATTCCAGCCTCTGTTATAAGATAGACGCCCGGACCAATAGTCTTAAAAAAAAAAAAAGCTCATAAACTTTCACCTTTCCTGGTATTTGAAAGTTGTGTTTTTTTCCTCTTGGGCAGTACCTGGGCGAGTTCACTTTTCCTTGGGAAGGGGGGGCAGAGAAAGACTTCGCAAAGTTTTCCTTCACTCTCTCCTCCCCCCCTTTTCCCAAATAGTTTGGCTCCTTAATGCATTCAAAGGACGCCTTGAGGCTTAACCATCGTCCCGAGGGGGGGGGGAGGAGTGTAGAAAGAAAGACCCGAAGTCTGACCTTTGTTCTTTTTTCTCTCTCTCTCTCTCTCTCTCGTCATTATTCAGTTCGCCCTTAAAAATGTGAAGCCGAGGTCAAGAAACGAGTGAGTCAGTTCCCGCCCCCTAAAAAAGGGGAATACTTTCCCCGTGAGTAAGCCTCGGCGGGAGGCTCCCCGCTTCCCTGAAGGAGTTGGTACTTTCCGTTCATTGGGCGAGGTTGCCTCTTGCGAGGGCAGCAGCACCTGTGGGTCGCGCGGACCGAGACGCGGGCAGCCTCGGAGGCGAAGCAGAGCGGAGCGGGTGGCGGAGTCCCGACTGGAGAGCTTCCCCCGAGGGCGAAGCGGGCTTGGAAACGGACGCGTCTGGGAGCAACTTATACCCCAGCCCTCCTTCCCGGCTCGAAGTCCGTACAGAAGTTGGGGAAATGGAGACCCGGAGGACGCGTCGACTGGTCGCCGCGCTGCCCCTGTTGTGGTTCTTGGGTACCGCTTGGATTTTAGGTGAGCGAGAGAGAGAGAGAGAGAGAGGAAGGAACGGAGGTGGGTGGGTGGTGGGGAAAAGTTCCCGCTCGCTCCCCGACGACGTGACCCCTCCGCCCTCATTGCCCCTCCGCCCGCCTCTGAAGGGGAGACTCCTCGGGGACCACTTCTTTAGGGCGCAGAGGAGGGGAGACTCGGGAGCTGATTGGGCGATCGCCAAGCGCCCCTCCGCCAATCGCCTTTCCCCGCGGCTTCTCCCGCGCGGACTTCGCCTGGGGGGGGGGGGAAACCCCAAGGGTCTTTGCTTTCTTTGCCAGTCTTCTTACCCCCCCCCCCTCCTCCTTCCCCTATTATCTTCGGCGGTGAGATCTTGCTCGGATCCCCGAGGCGATTTTTCTGGAGAGTCGCCTGAAACAGCGCTTTTCTGGATAAAGCAGATCCGCACCTGTTGACATGCAACCTGCTGAATCGGGATTCTGAATGATCCCACTTTTCTACTGTTGCACTTCCCAAGGGGGGGGGGTCGTATACAGGTAGTCCTCGACTTAACCACAGCCCCGTTTAGTGACCGTTCAAAGTTCCAACGGCCCTGGGGGGGGAAAGTGACTGTTTTACAGAGTTACTGACCTTTGTGGCATTCCTCAGGATCATGTGATCGAAATTCAAATGGTCTGCAACTGGTTGATATTTGTTGCAGTATCCCAGGGTTATGTGATCACTTTTTGGGACCTTCTGAGGAGGGAACTCAATTTGGGTAGCCAGATTCACTTAAGGGGGCTGCAGTGATTTCACTTCACAGCTGCAGCAAGGAAGCTCGTAAAATGGGGCAAAACTCACAACAAATGTCTCACTCAGCCACATAAATTTGGGGATCCATTGTGATCGTAAGCCAAGGACTACCTGTACACGAAAAGAGGGCTTTTCTTTTTTAAACAAACCCCAGTTTTTTAAAAAATCCGCATTTAAAATGAACTTTGTTAAAAGCGATGGAGGATCGCACGTTGGTTGGTGCAAATGCAACTTTTGGGATTGTTAATGGACGTGGCTAAGGGAATGTGGGTGCAGTGAATTGTTGGGTGTTCTAGTGTTGTGATGGTGCAGTCGTACAAAGTTAGTAATGGGCTTGGTGTGGAGACCTAGATCTGCAGCTGGTGTTTTTGTGGATGTGCATTTGCACATTCACACCTCCATTGTGGTTTTGTTGTTGTTAGATTGATAATCCTCCTTTCCATATATAGTGCTTCCTCCAGTCTGTCTCTTAACAACAACTCTGCAAAATATGTTATGCACACAGTGGGTTTCTGGGGTTGAGAGTGGACTTCAGTCTGGGTTTCTGCTACTGGTAATAAAATGTTTTCTTTCCACCTCTCCCTGAGCCCTTCTTTTCCGACTAAAGCTAGCTTCCTTTTCACAAGGAAAATATCCTTGGCTCTTCTGGGCTCAAGGTTTCTTAGCATATACCATTACCTGGCTCATAGCCCAAAGAAAGGAGGAAAATGCCTCCCCCCCCTTCCTTTTGCATTTCCTGTTCGTCATTTGCCTTTGTCTTGCCTGCTGGAAGGAACAAAGAATAGACCCTCCAGGGAAAGGAAATGGGGTGATTTGAAGAAGCCATGACTTTCCCCCCTCCCTTGTGCACACTTATCCCAGTGATGGAAAATTAAATGTTTTCCAACTCATGTAGGGACAGAAAGTATAGCTCTGAGGTTTTCCAGATAGAGCCAAAGATACAGCTTTTCTGCCGTATCCAGTGTGTTTTGGGGGTATTTGCACAAGCCCCGAGGCTACCATAAGAGTTTAGTCGGGTAGGTCTACAGCAGGGGTGTCAAACTCAAGGGCTGGATCTGGCACTCAGGGTGCTTAGATCTGGCCTGTGGAGCCACCCTGGAAACAGGGAAGGACCGGCCTGTGGGGTTCCACCACAAAACCGCGTTCGACTAAAGCGTGCTCGACGAAACCGCGTAGCTGACGTCATCACAGGGCAACAACAGCGCGGAGACAGAAGCATGCTGTAAACGCTAAACCTAAAATTAATCCCTAAACCTAAACCTAACCCCCCTAAACCTAACCCTAAACCTAACCCTAAACCTAACCCTTAACCTAACCCTAAACCTAACCCTAAACCTAACCCTAACCCTTAACCTAACCATAAACCTAACCATAAACCTAATCCTTACCTTAACTTGAATCAGCTTGCTTTCAAAGCGCTATTTAAAGCGCCCTTCTTTCTCCGCGCTCGCTGTTGTCGCCCTGTTGACGCGGTTTAATCGGGCGCGCTTTAGTCGAGTGCGGTTTTGTTGTGCTATGGGCCTGTGGTGCCTCTGCCAGCGAAAACGGAGCTCGGGAGGGCCGTGTGTGGCTCTCAGAGGCTCCGTTTTCAGCTGCAACAACCTCCTGCAGCCCTCTGCCAGAGAGAATGGTAGAGGGCTGCAGGAGGCCGTTGGGGCTGAAACGGAACCTGGGCGGGCCAAGTGATACCAAGCTGGCCATGCCTACCCTTGCCACGCACCCTGTCGTCCCCCCACAGGTCAAACACAACCCTGATGTGGCCCTCAGTGAAATTGAGTTTGACATCCCTGCTCTACTGGTAAGAACCTTAAAAAGCATTTGAAATGCAAGATTTGAAGCCAAAGCAATTCCTTTATTCCATTGTTCGGGTTGTTTTTTCACATCTCATGTGATCAATACATGGCAGGGCGTGTGGTGTTTGGCATGTTATCATTTTCCTGCAAGGTAAAACGTACAACCCGTGGAAGGGAAGAAGAGTTAGCCAGCTCCTAGCTTGTCACCCTCTGTAAAGGGGGGAATGTTTCAGGAAGAATCAAGGAACTTTTGGTTTCTGTCGCAAGATCAATTGTGTATTTGTTTGAAGCCTGTAAGGTGTGCCTTATTAGACTTTCCTTCCTGGAAGGCTGATGACTGATCCAGACTGGAGCTGATTGTCACAAACACACACACACACACACACATCGAAACTGCAGGTCCTTTGTGGGAGGAAACTGATCTTGGTACCAACCCCCTTTCAGGCTGGAATGAAACCACAAAAACAAATGAAACCAGTGGGAAGACTACGACTACAAGATACACAGGGTGTTAGACTAGCTTTGTCAGAACAAAACTTAGAAAGTAGAAAAGTGAAAAGGCTTTTCTTTTTGGACAATTGGGGGTTTGGAGGGGGGAAAACTAATGTAAAAATGAAATGAATTATTTTGCCAAGGTGGAAAATCCCTTGTAAAATTGGCTGGTAAATACAGACAGAGCTCTTTCCAGAGGCTTTTGATCTTTTGAAGGCTCTTCCCCAAAAAGTAATGGAGGCGCGGCTGTCTTGTCTTTTTAGGCACCCAATAAATGTACTCTTCCAAGCTTTTTCAGTGAAGATTGATGCATTTTGGAGAGTTTATAGCAGCCCGTCATCTCTTGCGACATTGCTTTGATTTTTGTTGGGTTTATACAACCCACCAAACCAAATCCAAAGAAACTACTTGATGGTTTTGCAACTATTCAACCATAACAGAGTTTGTTTGAGTTCAAAAGTAGAATGTGGTGGGAACATTGCGATTAGTCACTTATACGTCATATCTCTCTGCATTTGTATATATTTTATTGAAACTGAACTTTATACAGTGAAGCCTGACTTATTCACACAGGATACAGGGGGTGTATATCCTGTTTAGCTTAAGGGTTGAGCCAGGCTTTGTGTAGATGAGGGAAGAAGTTTCAGAAATTTTGAACCATGAGACATATGCCATAAAAAGTATTGTTTCCCGGTATCTCTCTGTTTAAAAACCCCAGCCCTCTGAAAAAAGAAATAAAGGACCCCCAAACTTGATTCTTTCTGTTCTCAGTAGGGCTCTAGAAGGCACAGAACAGATATTGACAA
This sequence comes from Thamnophis sirtalis, assembly GCF_051295495.1. Lineage (NCBI taxonomy): Eukaryota > Metazoa > Chordata > Lepidosauria > Squamata > Natricidae > Thamnophis > Thamnophis sirtalis. The sequence continues at coordinate 9,929,224 of NW_028261393.1, read as the reverse complement.
CTGGTACTTTTCACACTTTGCCTTAGAACCTGGGACTCAGCGCCCAGTGGATTTGGGGGGGGGGGGGAGAGGGCAACCGGGCTATGCAAACACACATATATACACAGCTCAACCTATGTTAGTGGCGGGCACACAGCTCATCTCAGGCAAGTGGATCTGCGTGCACATGTGCACGCATGCCGGGCCACCACTCACATAAGTTGAGCTGCATGTGCACATGTGCGTGCTGGCCCGCTGCTTGTGTAGCCCGGTTGCAAATAGGCTACAATCCGGTAGTGGGCTGCCACCCAGGGGTTGGGGACCCCTGCCTTAGAATGTACCAGACTTGGACGAGGAGCTGACGTCGCAATGATACGACGTGCTATCTCGGAGCTCCGAGATCGCAGTCGATACTTTTGCTGCTGGATGGTTCTTTTGGACCTAAACTGTCCCGAAGAGACGGTGACAGGGAAGAGTATGTCTTGCTGATCTCAGGGACATCGCAAAGTCCCTGATTCATCCAAGAGAATCTCTTTTTGCCAGCGACAGATGCGCAGCCATAAGCTGCTGAAGTTGGGATAGCTCCGGAACTGGAGGAAAGCGGAAAGAGAAGTGTGTCCATCTGGTGAGGAAATATTATTGTTATAAAAGAGACTGCCCCCCCAAAATCAGAGCTAAGTTAAACTTGCAAAGAAAAGAAAAATAAGCGGCGAAATTAAGCTATATTGGACAGTGTGTTATCCTTTTTTGGGGGGCGGGGGAAACGGAAGTTTCGCAAGTATTTCCTACTTTTTAAAGTGAAAGTATTGGTTTTTCTTCTATTTCTTTTTTTAACCTTTGGATTAAATCTTTTTCTTTATTTTTATAATATTGGTTTGGAGGGGTTTTTGCTGCTTATTTTGTTTCTTTTAAGCCTGGAATATAAAGAAGATATAAAAGGAATATAAAGAGGGTAGTAACATCAGAGGGAAAAGAAGTTACACTGCCACTTGGAGGTTGGAGGCTGAGTCCTGGATATATTGCTCTCTCTTTTTTTCTCTTTGATCAGAATGTACCAGACTTATATACTTAAATTAATACCGGACAGACATTTCTTAAGCTAGAATTTTTTGTTGCCCGTTTTGTAAGACTGGGCAAAAAAGTTATTTCTCTGTCATCTCTAAATAGTAGCAGATTCCTGAGTGAATAAAAGAAACGAAGATCTTGGCAAACTGTTCACCTGTTTGCCTTTTATAAGAAAGAATTTCTAAGAATCAACCAGATGGGCATTCTGGAAAGTAGATTTTTTTGGGAATATCGTGCAGTAGATGCATCTTTGCAGTTTAGATCCCTGAACATTTATGTTCAGGACTTGTAACTTGGTTCTGAACATTGAAGTGTTATAAACAAAACAAGGGAATCTTCTTTTTTCCTCTTTGTTCTCCTTAAGTTTGATTTAGATGAGTTGATGGGTAAGTGTAGGTTCCAGATGGTTGCAGACTGAAGTTCTTGAAATAAGGCTCTTGACAGGCCCGAGGAAACTGTGCTGAGAAGATAAGCCAGCTCTGGCTTTTCTTGTCATGTAATAATTGGAAAGAAGGAATGTTGTAAAAAGAAAGTGAATTAGCATTTAAAGATGTTGCTTTTACTCACCGTTCCCTTCTATCTGCTCCAATCTACAGATTCTGCCATTGCAATGCAGGTCACTGTGCCGAATCCTTTCAACGTAGCCATCCTGTTTCAAGGTGTGACTCTACAGTGCAACTATCAGACTACAGCAACTCAGCTTGTTATTGTCTCCTGGAAATACAAATCTTACTGCCGAAGCCGCATAGCTGATGCTTTTAACCCCGGCAGCCAGGAGACCCAGCTCAACAACCAGCTACAAACGAACAATCCGGGATACAACCCTTACGTGGAATGTCAAGACAATTCCAGGACCGTGCGAGTTGTGGCCACTAAGCAAGGCAACGCAGTCACCTTGGGGAGCTTCTATCAGGGCCGGCGTATTACTATCACAAATGGTATGTACAGAACACCAAAATACTAGCTCACAGTCTTATCACATAGTCATTGTTGTTTGGTGAAGACAGAGAGCATAAACAAGAATGCCAGGTGGTGGCAGATTTTGGAAAGTTGTTGTTTTTAAATACTCCGCTAGTATTGCAGGTAGGTGAGTCAGCACAGTTCTGTAAGCTGTGTCCGTGTTTACCAATCCCAGCCGAAGTTAAAGTCATCTTCGCCTACAAGAAGGGTGTGTAGAAAGACATGCTTTGGGAAATGGGTGCATTGCTGTAATTTGCCTTATGTTAAGGTAAAAGGTAAAGGTTCCCCTTGCACATATGTGCTAGTCGTTCCTGACTCTAGGGGGCGGTGCTTATCTCTGTTTCAGAGCCAAAGAGCCAGCGCCGTCCGAAGATGTCTCTGTGGTCATGTGGTTGGCATGACTAAATGCTGAAGGCGCCCGGAACGCTGTTATCTTCCCACCAAAGGTGGTTCCTATTTTTCTACTTGCATTTTTAGGTGCTTTCGAACTGCTAGGTTGGCAGAAGCTAGGACAAGTAATGGGAGCTCACTGCGTTATGTTGCACTAGGGATTTGAACCGCTGAACTGCCGACCTTTCTGATCGACAAGCTCAGCATCTCACCGAACCACCGTGTCCCTTGCTCTGTAGCTATAAGGCTTATTTTTTTGTAGCATGACCCCAGAATTCTGGCTTATTGTGACATGTAAGCAGTCAGTGTTATTGGCTGTGTTGTGTTATGATCCTTATTTTCTTACTCTGATTGTTAGCAAGCAATGAATCTGTTTTCCTAACGGTGGTATATAGCTTTCCTCCCCATTTCCAAGTGGATATCATGATATTTGCTTCTTTTTGCTATTTTAAGCACTAAGGTTTCAAGAATTAACTACAGGATTTTTGCTGAAAAAAATACATAAATGCATTCCTGGGGGTTTGAACTGAGGTTGCCCTTGAATTCAGAACAATGAAACTGAATTAAATGAAGAGTAAAAGTATTAAAAATTCTACATTGAAATAACTCCTGCTACGCTAAAATAAATCAAGTAAAATTTGCTTTATCAATAATAGGCATTCAGTTGATTGGTCCAATTTTCTGTTGGGGATATAAACTTTTGTTATTTTATTACTTTTAATACTTTTCAGGTTTTTTTTAAAAAAAGGTCCAAGCTAGATTGCAATATCCAGCTGAACATGAAAAACTAAGGGCATTTGAACTTAGTATCTGAGTGGTAGATCAGAAGGTGTAGATTCTGTCTCTAGGCTACATTGGGAAGTGATGCCTACACCCTGATTTCTACAAAAAGGCAATTGTAAACCTTTGCAGCCAGGAAAATTATATTACAAAATGACATGAAGGAGTCTTTGGAAAATAAAAAAGCTGTAAATCCCTTCAGCTCAGAATAGAAAGATGGCAAAATACCAGAATTTTGTTTGTGTTCCCTTTTAAAGAACAAAGAAAGTTAGGTGTGGCCAGATTCCATAACTTCCCCATGTTTCTTTTGGAGAAGAATAAATTTACATGTATTGGAATGCAAGGAGCAATTTTCAGCAGAGAAACCTTGCTTTCCCTTTAAAGTATAATAACCATTATGCACATTTTTCAGAAAAAATGTATTTCTAAATAAGTGGAGAGAAAATTTTTAGTTTCAGCGTACATAGCCTTGAGCTATAGATCTTTGTCTAACATGTAGTTTCCACAGCAAGACTGACTGGGGAATTCTGGGTGTTGAAGTCCACACATTTTAAAGTTGCTGAGCAATACCTTATATTCCATGAGAAGATAATTTGGTAATCTCCAGATGTTTTGCACCAGTTATCTGGTCAGCCATAGAGTATTGTTCTTCATAGAGGAACTAAAGAGCCTCTTGATGCAGGTGAAGAAGGAGAGTGAAAAAGTTGGCTTGAAACTCAACGTTAAGAAAGATCATGGCATTCAACCCTCTAATTCCTGGCAAATAGATGGGGAAGAAATTGAGGTAGTGACAGACTTTATTTTCCTGGGCTCCAAGATCCTTGCAGATGGGGACTACAGCCAAGAAATGAAAAGACACTTGCTCCTGGGGAGGAAAGCTATGGCAAATCTAGACAGGATACCAAAAAGCAGAGACATCACCATGCCAACAAAAGCGCGTATAATCAAGGCTATGGTTTTCCCAGTTGCAATGCATGGCTGTGAAGGAAGGCTGAGCACCAAAGAATTGAGGCCTTTGAACTATGGTGCTGGAGAAGACTCCTGCGAGTCCCTTGGACTGCAAGCCAATCCAACCGGTCAGTCCTAGAGGAGGCTGGATGGAGTCACTGAAGCAATTGGCATGAGCTTAAATGGACTCCAGAGGATGGTAGAGGACAGGAAGGTCTGGAGGAACGTTGTACATGGCATCGCGATGGGTCGGACACGACTTTGCAACTAACTAACTAACTAACTAACTAACTAACTAACTACAACAACACTGTTCTTGTTATTCAATCTATTAATCTGTATGTCAGGCCTGCATTTATATTCCTTTTAGAATTTTGGCCTGCCACACCTTCTCTTATTTCATTATGCTGTTTCTTTAAGTATAGTCAATGGGAGGGGGGATTAGAAGGAGTAGGATTTTGGAATGTATTGTTTTTCATTCTTTGCTAGAAGCCAAGGTCATCCTTTGTCTCCGCACTTTCACACCTGACCGGAAGAAGTTGGACATGGACGCCAGCATGGAAGAAGGAGATTGGACCATGTGATGGATTGTGGGTGTGGGGACAAGATCATGAACTTTTAACTGGGTGGGATTCTGATGTAACTTCCAGAGTTGGGATTCCACAGCTATGTGCCAACATGCCTGCTTTATTAAATTGGGACTTTAAGCATAGTTTTGCCTTTGATTCTGATTTGATTCTACATGGTATTTGGAACGCTGACACTGTAGTCTTAAAAATGTTGCAATTCCAAAATATATGGAATGACTTATTGGTTAACAAATGGGGGCTTGTGCTATAAATATTTCAGTTTCCTACAGCTGGAACTAAACTTCTCGTAATCCTTTTGCAATTTTCTCTTGTGTGTTGTGTGTCAGAAAAACCACTGCGGGAGTCTGAATATTACTTCATTTTTAATGTGGGTGTTGTTTTTCATAACTTATAGCAAGGACCTGAAGGGAAGTTGAAAACAAGAATGAGCAATACTGATGAATTTAGCAGGTCAAAAGTCCATGGCAATACCTCCAAAGCCTGTGATAACCTGTTCTAAAACAAGCACCTATGGTCAGTTTTAGAAATGCTGCATGTTTTTTCTCTCATTTACTGCATGACCCCTGTCCCCAAAATCCTAGTGTAATCAACGGGAGCTTTTCTTTCAAGTTCTAGCAAGATTAGACTCTGTACTACCATGGTTCCATTTGGATGTTTTCTATTTTTGTTGTACAGGGGTATTTGTTAATTTTGTTGTCGATTCTCCCTGTTTATATTCTTTTTCTAACTCTTGTAAGAACAGATTCCACCGTGCACAACAAGTCTAGGGTGCATGTCATATTCATATTTTAAAAGCAGCTATCTTATAATATGTAGTATATGTTTCTTTGCTGCTGACATTCATGCTGTCAAGCAGGCATGGTGGTTTCCTTATTAGAAGTTATTCACCCAGCATTAATCTGTTTTTTTGGCTTTGCCACGGAATTTTAATTGTTAGCACGGTTTAAAGTACTTGCTCAAAGTTTTGATCTTAGTAAGAAAAATGGACATAAGATTTAAGCTTTAGTAGAGCAAGAATACACAGTGTGAACCCCCCGCCCCCCTGGGCTTTGAAAGGAATGACCTATCTCTGTTTCTGCACATCCTTCATAATTGCACAAGGTAGAATTTGTATTGAATGAGACGTGACAGAACTGACTGTAACTTTTAGGCTAGTATTTCTCAATTTTGGAAACTTTTGCATAGATTTCAACTCCCTGGTAGATCATGGTCCATGATTTTCAATGACAAGATCTTCTTCCTGCAATGGCTTGATTCAGGCTGACGATAACATCAAACCCAACATTGGCAGGGTTTTATGCTTCCACGAAGATTCTTAAAGCAACATTTCCTCATTTGAAATGTTTACAGCCTGTTGATCCAACCTCACCGGAAATGCTGATGGGTTTATTTATTTATTTATAACTAGCTGATAACCCGCCATTGCCTGGGTATTTATTTATAGGGGGAAAATGTCCAGACCAAATGTAATTTCTAATGTTGGATTCTACCCCTTACCAGAGGGAGCCCCATTGTGGAGTACTATGAAGCTGTTACCATGCGCTGCACAGTAGAATCCATTTTACGGCAGTACAGTAGAAGCCATTTTAAGGCACAACAGGCTGTACCTTAACAGAACACACACACTCACAAGGGGCTTTAGGGGTGTCTTACCCTCACAATATTTCTTTCCAGAGGGTAAGTCATCTGTGTACCACATTTGGTTGAAATTGCTTGAGGCGTTCCAGAGTTATGCTTGAAAACACACACACACACACACACACACTCACACACACACACACACACACACACACACACACACACACACACACACGACTATCACCCCAGGAGAGAATTTAAATTATATGGCAGGGTGCTGTCCTGAACCAAAACTGCTGCGTCGGTGAAGGCACCTTTCAGACATATAATTTAGGTCTGAAAGGAGACGCAGAAAACTGAAACTAATTTGCAGGTTTTATTGCCCTGCTGCTAACAAAATTTGTAGGTACAGCAAGCCGTCCTCCAGATGCTGAACTTGGACGAATCCGTTAGCTCAGTTACAGATCCACGTATGACCTTTTTAGCAGTTTGGCTGTTATTGCAAGGGTGTCAAACTCAAGGCCTGTGGGCCAGATGTGGCCCGCGGAGTGCTTAAATCTGGCCCGCTGGGCTGGCCTGGAAATAGCAAAGGACTGGCCTGTGGTGCCTTTGGCAGCTAAAACAGGGTGTTGGGTGTCAAAACGGGGTGTCCTGACCGAAAACGGGCCATGCGGGAGCCCCCATGCATTCTGTTTTGGCTGGCAAAGTGTTGCAGGAGGCCATCCAGCCTGCCCCCCCCCCTCCGGCTGCCCATAGAGGAGAACTACAATGTTGCTCCGGCCCTTGAAGAAACCCAGTTTGACACCCCTGTGTTGTTGTGTCTGTTCCTGTGGCATTCTGACATGTTTTGTGCAGCCCCTTCCTTCACCTCCTTGCTGAAACATTTCGTAAGTGATGGTTCCATAAATTCACTGCGGTTGCAAAGATTTCTCGCTCTGCATCAGCCTTGCTGATGGATTTGATTGGAGTTCTGAACAGCCCCTGGCATGTTTCCCATGTTTACACCCAGACATATAGATTTACTTGGGGGCCACTCCCTTGGAAAGTTTGCATAAAATAGCATTAAGTCAGCTCAGCTCCGCCTCCTGTAAGCAAGGTTGATCCCATTCTTCAAAACAAACTCTTATTTTTGACTCCAGCGAGAAAAGAAAATGGTATTTCATAGGAAAGTCTACTTAATAAGTAATGCTGGTCATGAGATCATCATTAATATATTGTATTGGTTATATTAACAAATTATTTTCCTCTCTCCATCATTGATGACTGTTCTTTTCTAAGTCCACTTTTAATGTCAATACATTTTAATGTCAATACATTTTAATTATATTAATTATATTTTAATGTTAGTATTTTTTTAATATAGTGTAAAAGCTAATGTGTATTGCTGGTCTTTGACCGTAATAAAGATTTAAAGATTTCCAAGTTCAAGAGAGACACTGACTTGGGCAAATATAATATTGACATCCTCTCCCTGTACACAATACGGGTAATCCTCAACTTACAACAGTTTATTCAGTGACAGTTCAAAGTTACAACAGTACTGAAGTGTCCAGGGACTATACAACCCCCCTTTTGTGACCTGGCAAGCAAAGTCAGATTCACTTAACGACCGTGGCGTGTTACTAACTCAACTGCAGTGTCTCTCTTAACAAATGCAGCCAAGATAGCTGGTAAAATGGGGCAAAGCTCACTTTTAACCCATTTCCTCACTTAGGGACATCAATTTTGAGCTCCATTGTGGCCGTACATCGAAGACTACCTGCCTATGGCTTCGCAGTGTACAAGTCACAACTCTAGTCATTTCACATTTCTTCTTTCTCTCATGTATAGACACCCATGGGTGCCTTTAAGAACATTTGCTAATCCATTGTGCTATATTTACAACCTAAATGCTGGAGATGTCATTGTGTTGATGCTACATATTACCATATGTGGTGGACTTGTAAAAAGGTTAAAGCATTTTGGATAAAAATATGGTGGATTATGCAAAATGTTCTTTAAAAAAAAGGATAAAGTTTACCCCTCAGTTATTCTTGTTAGGTATAACTACTGATTGTACTGTTATAGGGACTAACTTGATTTTGTATTTAATAACGGCAGCAAGACTGTTGGTGGCGCAATACTGGAAGAAGGAAGATTTGCCTTCTATTCAAGAATGGACATTAAAAGTAACAAACTTAGGGGACTTCCTGGGAGGAGCTTACTGGTGTGGGGCAGCAAAAAATTAGCTGCCTCCGAATTCCTGGCTACGTACCTGTTTAGAGGATCTTCCATCTGACGTCTTATCAGGTTTTCTTATCCTTCAGGCAAGAGGGAAAGAAGAAACTGTTTTGCTGGCAAATGCTCTTCGATTTTTGCAGCTTTTGTGCTTGCAAGGAAAGGGGGGCTAGCCCAAGGCAGAACGGCTGTCCGTGCTGGGAACTTCAAACTGCCTTGTGCAGGACAAAGTAGGTCTCTCCCACTCTGCTCTAAGTTTTGTTTGATTTAATCTTATCACGAGCTGAATCCGTTTACTGCGAGGACAATAATTGCTTATCAACATTTTAGCTTCTTCTCTTTTTCTCCTCCGAAAAATTATTTACTCAGAGGCTTTTAAAATGGCGCCGAGCAGGCTGGTTTCTCCGGTAATAACGAACACTTTTTGCTAATTCTTACAAGACTTCAAAAGAATTCAAAACAAAAGAGATAGCTTATCAAATGTTTTGGTTTCACAATAGAAGAATTTTACTCCTTTATTAACTTAGCTTATTTGGAAGTTAAATGGTGATGAATCTGTTGAACGGTCTTGTTACAATGTTTACTCACTGAAAGTTTTGCCAAGCCTTAAACTTCAAAATAAAAGCCTCTTTACTTAAAGCTGCATATTTAGGCTATAGAGTTTTATTAACTGCAGGCAGACAAATTTTGAAATGGCCTCAAAACCAAATATTAACTTGAAGTCGTCACCCTCTACTTCCAGGGGCACATCCTCAGTGCCTGGCACAAAGCTGCAGCCTCCGCCTCCTACGCCCCCTGCTGGGGATGTGTTAACGAAAGAATTTTTTCTGAGTAATCTAAGCGAGGCTCTTAATGCACAGACAATTAAAATGGAAGATAAATTTAGAGATAATAGAGAGGAGAGAAAAGAGGAAATAAAAGAAATGAAAGAAGAAATTAAAAGTGAAATTAAAAGTGAAATAAAAGGACTTAAACAGGAGTTGTATGAGAAATTTGAGGCTAAGGTTGATAAAATTAGAGACGACATGCTGAGTCTTGTAACTGTATTAACAGAACATATTTCTGGAGTGGAAGATACTCTAGAGGTTCTTAATGATGCCAATGCTAACTTGACATTGAAAACAGAGGTGGTGGAACAAAAAGTGGAAAATGCTGAAAAAGAAATTATTATGATACAGTACCGACAAATGGAGCTCGCATTAAGAGTAAGGGGGCTGCGTGAGGAGAAACAGGAGAACCTGAAACAGACCCTATCGGAAGCTTTTGACCGCCTGATGGGAAGACCAGGGACCAACCAAGGCTGGCAAATTGACAAAGCTTACCGCGTTAACTCCTGGCTGGCAAAGCAGAAGCAGCTTCCTCGAGACATCGTTATATATTTTACTACAAGAGAGTCCAGAAATATGGTACTGCAAGCGTCTTATAACACTAAGCTCCAAATTGGCGGTCAAGACCTGGCTGTTTTGAAAGAGATACCACCTCAAATGTTAAGAGCCAGAAGAGACTACGCTTTTTTGGCCGAAGAACTCAGAAACCGTCAGATACAGTATAGATGGGATGCACCATTCGGCATCATATTTACATTTGATAAGCAAAGGTACCGCCTCAACTCTGTATGGAAAGCCCGAGATTTTTATTATAATATATTGAAGGCTGGACACCCTGCACCACCTGGACCTAGAGAAAGACCACAAGAAGGACAGGATAGACAGCAAACTACACAACCACCAGACAAGATGGAGCATCTCTCTTCTCTAGAAGTGCAAGGTGCTATGGAACCAAGACCTAGCCGCATGACTACTAGACGTATGGAGAAACAAGCTAAGAAGCAACAGTATCAACAATCATCGGCCATCGATCAAGGAACTACAACAACAAATCTGGAAGCAGTGGGAGGAGCTAAACCTAAGGTTAAACAGGCCGTGCAGGAAGCTCTAAAAATGCTTCAACCAACCAAAGATGACAACTAAGATTTTAACATGGAATGTCAACGGACTGAACTCTCCACAGAAGAGGAAGAAAATATTTCATTATCTTAAACAGTTTAAGAACGATGTAATTTGTTTGCAAGAAACTCATATCAAGTCAACTGATCAAAAATATTTGATCAACTCAAAACTTGGTCAACATTTTGCAGCTTCTGCTATGGAAAAGAAGAATGGTATAGTTGTATACTTAAGAAAAGATATGAAAGCTGAATTAATAGAAGCAGATCCCTTCGGAAGATATATTGCTTTAGACTTAATCTTAGAAGGGAAAAAGACATTACTTTTGGGAATTTATGCACCCAATCAACAGCAAGATAGATTCTATAGAAATCTTCATGCTAAATTAGTACAGTGGGACTATAGTTCCTGTATACTATTGGGTGACTGGAATGGAGTGATAGACACTAAGAGAGATAAGAAGATTTCCCGCCTAAATACCAAGATGCGAGCAAAGTTACCCAAATCCTTCTTTGACATTATGGATGATTTTGAATTGAGAGATATCTGGCGAGAAAGAAATGCAGAGGAATACGACTTCACTTTCTTCTCGGACAGGCATCAATCCCTTTCAAGGATTGATTTTATTCTAACCACTAATGATTTGCTTTCTAGGGTCAAGAAAACAAAGATTGCAGCTAGAGTCCTTTCGGACCATAACCCAGTTTGGATGGAGTTGGGAAGGGTAGTGCAGGCAAGAAGGTTTTGGAGACTGAATGAAAATTTATTTAGATATGAAAACTATATTAATGATTGTAAAAAATTACTATCTGAATATTTTGTTTTGAATATGAATAAGGGTACATCTATGGAATTTGTATGGGATGCAAGCAAAGCGTATATGAGAGGAGTTTTGATGAATATAAATAAAACACATAGAAATAAGCAAGGGTTAAAACGAACAGAACTGGAAGAGGAAATTAAGAGAAAAGAGCTCGAGTTAACAAGGAAACCAGACGATACAAAGGTTAAGGAAACTATTAACATATTAAAATCTCAATTTGACATGTTGATCTCTGACCAGGTAGCTACTAATTTATTATATGCAAAACACAATACTTTTTGTAATGCAAACAAACCTGGCAGATGGTTAGCTTATCAGATTAGGAAAAAAAGGAAAACTCGAAATATATCTAAACTGATTTACAGAGGGAAGGAGGTGTTCCAACAGGAAGAGATTCAAAAGGCTTTCTGGGAATTTTTTACAGAACTGTATAAAGGGGATAAAATTAATGGTTTAGACATAGACAAATATTTAGACAAGGAGAAAATACCTTTAGTTAGAGAAGAACACAGGCAAAAATTGAATCAACCAATAACCTCGGGGGAAATCCTGCAGGTAATTAAGCAATTAAAGCCAGGGAAAGCACCAGGTACAGATGGCTTGACAGCGGTTTACTATAAAAACTTACAGTTAGAAATGGTAGAACCTCTTAGAGAATTATTTAATATGATTCAAACGGAAGGTAAAGTCCCTCCATCTTGGAAGACAGCGTTTATATCTTTGATACCCAAAGAAGATCAAGATACTACTCAACCCAAAAATTATAGACCCATTTCATTACTGAATGTAGATTATAAAATTTTTACTAAAATATTAGCAAATAGGTTAATGTTGGTCATTCAACAATTGATACATACGGACCAAACAGGTTTTATACAAGGGAGACAGATGAAAAGTAATGTCAGATTAATTATTAATGCATTAGAATATTTGGGAAAGAACAACCAGATCCCTGCTGTGTTTATATTTTTGGATGCTGAGAAGGCCTTTGATCGAGTTAACTGGCAATTTCTGCTGAAGATATTGCAAAAAATGCAGATAGGAGATAATTTTTTACAGTCAATTAAAGCAATATACCAACAGCAAACAGCACAAATCATAGTCAATGGAAGTTTAACAGACTCTATTCAAATTGGAAAAGGTACAAGACAGGGTTGTCCTTTGTCCCCATTATTGTTTATTATAACTTTGGAAGTATTGTTGAATAAAATACGGGGCTTGGATGGTTTAAAAGGGATCAAGATTAGGCAGCAAGAATATAGAGTCCGCGCTTTTGCGGATGATTTGGTCATAATATTGGAACAACCGCAGGAATCCAGTATGGTTTTAATGAATACGATTAATCAATATGGTCAAGTGTCTGGCTTTAAAATAAACTTAGGAAAAACCAAAACATTAGCTATGTAGTTAAAAAAGTCAAATATCTTGGAGTCAACATTTTAACTTCAAATGGGAAGTTATATAAGCATAATTATGAACCACTTTGGCATAGCATACAGACAGAGATGAAAAAATGGGAGAAATTGCACTTATCTTTGCTGGGCAGGATAGCGGCAGTGAAAATGAACATTTTACCAAAATTTTTATTTCTTTTCCAAATGTTACCTATACTTAAAAAAGATGCGAACCTTTTAGAATGGCAGAAGGGTATCAACAAATTTGTGTGGGCAGGAAAGAAGCCGAGGGTAAAGATGAAAATAATGCAAGATGTACGTGAGAGAGGAGGACTGAAACTACCTAATTTAAAACTATATTATGACGCAGTGGTATTATCTGTAATTAGTGATTGGATTCATTTAACCAATGATAGAATATTGAACATTGAGGGACACGATCTGGTATTTGGCTGGCACGCTTACCTGTTATTCAACAAAAAATTGGATAAGAACTTTAAAAGTCATATTTTAAGAAATGCTTTATTGCGGGTTTGGAAGAAATACCAATATAAATTAAATGACAAGATACCCATGTGGGCAATTCCTAGACATGCAATTGAAAATATGAATACAGCACAAAAACAGGACAGATTCACTTACAGACAGCTTCTTACCTCGGAAAGGGGGGTATTACAATTAAAATCTTTAGAGGTATTAAAAGAGGAGAAGGTAATTCAAACATGGTTCCAGTATGGGCAATTACAGGCTAGGTGGAAAATAGATCAAAAAATTGGTTTTATTCAAGTTGAGGATAATCTGTTTAAACAAATAAGAGATCAAAGCTTAATGCATATAAAGAGGATATATAATGTATTAATACAGATGGATTCGGAAACAGAATTAGTTAAAGATTGTATGATAAAATGGGCTCAAAATATTGAGGAACCAATAATGTTGGATACATGGGAAAGAATTTGGGTAAGAAATGTGAAATTTACACAAGCTCAAAATCTGAGAGAAAATTTTTACAAGATGTTCTACAGATGGCATTTAGATCCTAAAAAGTTGGCTTCTATGTATCCGAATGTACAGCCTAAATGTTGGAGGTGTGGTTCTCTCGATGCTACATATTATCATATATGGTGGACCTGCCAAAAGGTTAAGGCATTTTGGATAAAAATATGGTGGGTCATGCAAAATGTTTTTAAAAGAAGGATAAAGTTTATTCCTCAGTTATTTTTACTAGGTATATGTACTGATTTTACAGTGGTAGAGACCAATTTGATTCTGCACCTGATAACTGCAGCAAGACTGTTGGTGGCGCAATATTGGAAGAAGGAAGACTTGCCTACAATCCAAGAATGGACATTGAAAGTAACAAACTTAGCTGAAATGGCTAAAATATCGGCATATCTCAAAGATCATTCAAATGAGAGATATAAACGAGACTGGAAAAAATGGATTGACTATATACAAAATAAATACGGGACTAAGAAATTCCAGTTAGCCTATGCTTAAGATCAGAAATGATTTAAACTGTTAAAAGTCAGTTCAGTAAGAAGAAGCTAAGTTCAATCTAGAATGTCATTAATTTCTTTATTTCTTTTTTCTCAATAGATTTTAGACTGTGCTAGTTAAAAATCCATACCGTGTACGGGTTCTGGGAAGTCGGGGGGGGGAAGGAGGAGGGGGGATGGGGGGGTGGAGGGAGGGAGGGGTATACACAACAAAAAAAAATTGTACTTCAATGTCTTAATGATTGACAAATGATGACGTTTGTGTTTTTTTTTTTTTTAAAGAAAAATAAAAAAGCTCTCTTAAAAAAAAAAAAAAAAAGTAACAAACTTAGCAGAGATGGCTAAAATATCAGCATATCTCAAGGACCACTCAAATGAGAGATATAAACTGGAGTGGAGAAGATGGATTGACTATATTCAAAATAAATATGGGACTAAGAAATTCCAGATAGTTTATGACTGAAGAAGCAAGGAATGATATAATCTGCTTAGAGTTAGCCTAGCAAAGAGGAGTTACAGCTCAAATGAAAGATGATACTAACTTTCTTTAAGTTTATTTTAGAACATCTTTGTTAAATATTTATACCCTGTATTTGTTCTGGGAAGTCGGGGAGGGGGGAGGGTGGGGGGAAAGGGTGGGGAGGGCAGGGGGGGGGAGGTAAACATTTGCAAAAGTTTTTTTTTCCTAAACATTTTCAATAAAAAAGGACATTTACTTCCTCTGATGGCACTGAGAATTTAAATATCTCGCCTGGGGTGAGAAGCTAATCAGGGTTAGACTTGATAGGTATGTTGGTCAGGAACTTGTTTGAGAATAGGCAGCGATAAAAATTGAATAAATAAATGAATAAACTTGAAACGTGTCAGCTAAACTGGGAGAGTTTTATTTATTTATTTATTACATTTGTATGCTACCATCCTGCTGGAGGCAAGTAGGCTGCTTACAGACGTACAATTAAAATATACCATAAAACATTTAAAACTATAAATAGGGATCTTAAACTTGGAAATCTGCTGGAAGAAGGCGAAGTGCTATTCGGTGGCCAAGGAAATTAAACATTTATTTATTAACTAGATTTATAATGCCACCAAACTCGAATGTCCTTTTTACATCTTTGGGCAGTGTAAGAAAGCTATCTAAATGTTTTGTCCTCCTTTCAGTAAAATACGCAGCTTTCAGATTGGAGTAGAATACTTTTCTGTCTGGTACGGCTATTGATTTGGCTGTGTGTACAGATTTAAGCGATGTAGGGATCTCATGGATCAAGCTCAAATCTATTATATCCCACTTTGGACACAAAGCCAGCTTGAGTGACTTTGGACCATTCATTTTCTCTCGGCCCCAGGAAAGAGACAACGGCCAGCCACCTCTGAAAAACCTTGCCAAGAAAACTGCAGTCCAGGCAGTCTCTGAGAGTCGAACACAATTGAACAATAATAACACCACTTGTATATTTATTTCAAGGGATTTTCCTCCATTAAATATTCATGGCGTTGTTTTAACGTATTGATTATCTCAGTTCTATAAGGGTTGGGGGGAGGGATTTGTAGTTTTGGTTCTGGTGTACCGCTGTATTACAGAAAGTGAAAAGATATTTAAGAGAATGACCTTTCTATATAATAGAAGGCTATGTTTGTAAAATAGCACATTACTCGTGCTTTTTGAAGTTACTCATACTTTTTGAAGTTACTCATGCGCCACAAGGTAGTTATACATAGATACCGTGATGTAGTAATGGGATGGAATGAACTAATAGCTAAAAAAAAAAATTCCAAAGGGAGGAAATTTGGCTAATCATCTCTCTCCCACCCCCCCAGCCTTGCTGATATCTTGTAACAGCAAGGATACAATTAACTTACAACACATTTTAGCTGTTGGTTTATTTGAAAAGTTTGAAAAGTTTATTTATATGCCGCCCTTTTCCCTGGGGGGACTCAGGGCGGCTTACAACTCGAAAAGGGGGGGGGGAAACAAACATTTAACACGTAAGACAGTACATCATTAAAAAACACAACATTCATACCATTCGGGTGGGTTACAGTCTTTAGCCCTAGGCCTGACGGGATAGCCAGATTTTGAGGGCTGTGCGGAAGGTCTGGAGGGTGGTGAGGGTACGAATCTCCACGGGGAGATCATTTCATAGGGTCGGAGCTGCCACCGAGAAGGCTCTCCTCCGCGTAGTTGCCAGTCGACATTGACCGGCAGATGGGACTCGGAGGAGGCCTAATCGATGGGATCTAATAGGTTGAGTGGAGGTGATTGGCAGTAGGCGGTCTCTCAAGTACCCAGACCCACTACCATGAAGGGCTTTATGGTGACAAGTAGCACCTTGAAGCATACCCGGAGATCGACAGGTAGCCAGTGCAGCTCGCTGAGGATAGGTGTTATGTGGGTGAAGCGAGGTGCACCCACAATCGCTCGCGCGGCCGCATTCTGGACTAGCTGAAGTCGCCGAATACTCTTCAAGGGCAGCCCCATGTAGAGCACATTGCAGTACTCCAGCCAGAGTAGGCTCAAATCTCCAGTGCAATTCTTCAATGGTTTTTTATGATGCTACTAAAGAATGAGTAACCAGGTCACCGGAATCTGTTCTTATGCTATCCTGGGAATAGAACCAGAGTCATGCATTGCTTCAGATGTTGGGTTGAACCGAGAGACCCAAGTTTTGTTCCTCCTTCAGAAGTTCACCGAATGGCGTTGGGCAATTCACTTTCTCACAGCCGGCCTACTTCACATCGTTGTGGTTGAGGGCAAAAAGAAAAAAAAAAAAGAAAAGAAAGAGGAAACACCGTGGATGTTACTTTGAACTTCCGAAGGAAAGGTATATTATAACCATAACCAATACACAAGCATTTCATCAGCCAGCTTTATTATTCATTCTTTTATTCAAACGAGAAATGGATTTGGATAATAGGAAAATAGGTACATAATAAGGGATTGGCCTTCCTCATCCTTTCTCTACTCTTTTTTTTAATCATGGGCACATTCAGCTGATCCCTGTGAAGTTCATAAATAATTTATTTCTTTTTAACCATCCTCAGGTTTCTGTATTGCTGCAGTGGTGCAACCTTGAGCAAAGATATAGGGAATTTAGCTGAAGAATATTCTTTATTTGAGCACGAGGAATTGTTTTGGTGTCCATCTTGACAGTTCCTTGTTTTGTTCATTCTTCCTGTAGATGCTGACCTCAACATTGAGCAGACTGCTTGGGGGGACAGTGGTGTTTATTACTGCACCGTGACATCTTCCCAAGACTTGCAAGGCAACAACGAAGCCTACGCTGAACTCATTGTATTGGGTAAGTGAGGAGACTCTTACGTGCATGCAAATAATAGGAAGAAGAACAGGATATCTTAATTACATTAGTCCCCTAAAGGTAGGAAGCCACTTCAAGTGGCCAACAGGATCTCGCTCACAAAACTAGCCACATCAAGTTAAAAGGGTAAAATTTAGTTTTGATTTGCCTGCAGGAGGAATGAGTTTACGGCATGCAGCTCCTGTTACTGAAAAAGTGTCCTTTTTATTGTTCACACAGAAATGCACACAGCCTTGGTTCACACTTGCACCAAAGCATAGCGTGGTTGGCTTGGGTTTGGTTTTGCATATTGGGCAAATCTAGCCCATTGTGGTTTGTAAATCATGGTTTAAGGCTTTGCATGTTGTAGGGATCAATATTTGGCTTAAGAAACCAGGACCGATGGCCATTTTAGTGTGAAACACATACGTAACCATGCCAAGGAGAAAGCTAGCTACAGTTTTTCTCCCTTCTGACCCATTTTTTATTTATAGATTTGGGCTTTTCTTGAGCCGAGGTGGCGCAGTGGGTAGAGTGCAGTACTGCAGGCCACTTCAGCTGACTGCTATCTGCAGTTCGGTGGTTCAAATCTCACCGGCTCAAGGTTGACTCAGCCTTCCATCCTTCCGAGGTGGGTAAAATGAGGACCCAGACTGTTGGGGGCAATAGGCTGACTCTGTAAACCGCTTAGAGAGGGCTGAAAGCCCTATGAAGCGGTATATAAGTCTAACTGCTATTGCTATTTTAAGTAGGAGGGAAATTTCAGAACTACCATCTTCCCACTCCCAATAAGTTTGTGTTCTAAACTGAAACACTCCAATCTACTCTATTCTTATTCCCCATCCCCCTATATCTGTATAGGTCCAGCCTGAGAATTAGAACGTATATGTTTCATGGCTGGGACTTTCTGCCTCCTTTACTGTGTCCTGGCCTTGCACTGTCTGCTTAATTTCCAGCTGTGTCAGTCCCAATGCCTTGCCTGCAATAGCCCAAGCTGCTACTTCTCTCTCTGTCACCATCTTTTTCATACCTAGGTGTGTCTGAAATGGTGGGAAGCCAGTATTGTTCCCTTTCTCCTTTTTCATGAGCAATGTTCAATTGGCCGGCTTTATAACATTGATCCTGACTATGAGAGACTTTTATGACTTATCATTAAAAACAGGGAAGAGCCATGTAGGCCTTCCAAATCTTGAATGTTCCTTGCTAGAGATGCTGTTCAAAAGACCAGGAATAATAATAAAAAAGGGGGGAATTATGCTCTGCTTCAGAACCAGGCACCTTCCCCCAAGGAAGTTTCAGATGCAGCTGTCTTTAAATGTTAGCCAACATGGCAATTGTCTTATCATCCAGACATTTCAGGAAATATATTTCTCAACCTTGGCTAACTTTAAGCTGTGATGACTTCAACGCCCAGAATCCCCCAGCCAGCATGCTAGTTAGGGGATTCTGGGCATTGAAGTCGTCACAATTTAAAGTTGCCAAGGTTGGGAAACACTCCTCTAAAAGCTTCCTTGTTATTTATAAAAAAAAATCAATAGAAATGCCGACAACTGTCTTCAGCCTCTTCCTCCCAACGCCTTCTCTTAAAATTACGCTCTAAACATGGCACTGGAATACCACTTCCATCTTTTAGTTCATCTTCTGCATTATGTTTGAATCTCTTGGATACAGTATATAGAGCTGAAACAGTAATTCTAGAATATATTTTAAAGTCCATATTATGCCATTATCATAATAGGTTACCCAAACGAAGAAAGACCCTCTGCTCACAGATGATACAAATAACATACCTGGTAGAAGAAAGCTAGAAGCAGGATTGGATAAATTAACAAGAGTAGAAAAGGACTCTGTATAATTTTCTCACCAGGTTAGCTGTAGAAAATCTCCATGCATAACAACTGTATATATGTTGTACTGAAGATATAAAGCAAGGGAGAGCTATTCAGTGTCCTACATTTACAGTAAGCTTCTCTCTGTAACATCTGGCTGGCCACTCTGGATTGTTGGATGCTGGGCTCAATGGTATGACTAGGGTAGGTTTGATTTAAATCACTTCGATTTAAATCACTAGTAAAAAAGGTTTGATTTAAATCAATTTGATTTAAGCCATTCTTTTTAAAGAGCACCTGTAATCTCTGTCCCGCAGCGGCTCCTCCTCTGACCTGCAGTTGACTCACCGACAGTCCCATTCACTTTAATGGGACGACCGGTGATGCGGCATTGACACAACAAGGTGAGGGACATGGTAAGCAACAGGCGAGTGGATGCCTGTTAACAGGCACTGCCATGAAAGATCTGAAATGACAGGTCCTCTTTAAATGTAAGGACTTGTTCTTGCTAGTAGTTAGAATCTTTAATAACAACATCTGCAAACACAGTGAAGGTGTCAGCCTCTGCTTCGCTGCTGCTTTTCGGCTGCCATTGAAACGGGGAAGGGGGGGGGCATGGTATTTGGGAGGGGAATCATTATGTACTGGAGGATTGTTATTAGGAGCTGTCCTGACCATCTATCTGCGCATGTGGAAGAAGGGAGTTTCCCGCCAAGGCTAACTGTCCAGCATTCCAGCCTGATAATGCTTTTTGAAGACATCTCCCACCTGACGGTTGGGTGAATTATTATTGGACTATGAAATGGGGTGCCAAGGGGAGGGGATTGAATTATACATGATATCTATCGCTTTCGCGCCTTTTTACTCAGACTCAGCTTTGCTTTGCTACTCATCGTTTGTAATTAGTAAAAGTACCCTTAATTCTGAAGCATGGAGTTGAGGGGTTCCTTTCTTGATTATTAAACGAAGGAGCACCTGACAGAAGGTTTCCTATTTAGCTTGCAGAGAGCTTGGATTTCCTGAACGAGTTGACCAAAAAATGTAAATACTGCAGAATATACAGCCTCGTGCTGCATAACTAAGCTCCATTTCATGCTGAATAAACTAAATTATCAATATATCTTAAATAGAAAACTCTGTTTAGGTAGATTTTTACTCCAAAAAGCATTTTATTAAAATAAATCTGATAAAAAAAGGATTTAAATTTTAAAAAAAATCTGATTGTTTTGATTTTTTTAAAAAAAAACTATCAATTTTTATGAGTGTGACCCTACATAGCTTCTTAACGTCCTGGCTGGTGCTGGTGACCTGATTTTCCTCCCACACATTTCCAATGTTGTCATCAACATGCTCCCTGGAGAATTGTGTGTATCTCCCGCCAGAGGGAGCAGACCAAGAAGAAGCTTGTGCGCCCGGCGGTAGCCTTGATGCACACAGCATTATTTTGTCTTGAGGTTGGGCTTCGTGTTAGCAGCCGTGCAGGGGGGACGGGCTGTTTCCCTTCAGATACCAGAGTCTCCAAAGATTCGACTGTCATTTTCTGTTTCTGTTTCTGCCAAACTCCTTGCTGAGAGCTGCGATGGATGGTACACCTGGTAGTGCCAGGATAAACTGTGCAAACAAACAAACAAACAAATATATATATGTATGGCCTTATCTGGGAAGGGAAACCTTTCAAACATACTGCTCAGTAAGGATGTGTATGTGTCCGTAGGCACCTTCTTTTTCTTGACTTAGAGCAGTGTTTCTCAACCTTGGCAACTTGAAGATGTCCAGACTTCAACTCCCAGAATTCCTCAGCTGGCTGGGGAATTCTGGGAGTTGAAGTCCGGACATCTTCAAGTTGCCAAGGTTGAGAAACACTGACTTAGAGGCACTTGGCAATGCTCTGAACAGCTTGTCACCTTTTAAGCGTTCCTCATATCTTTTTTGTTTGTTTGTTTGTTGGATTTATATGCCGTCCTTCTCCCAAAGGACTCAGGGCGGCGTACAACATTAAAAGAAAACCCCCCACACCCATTACAAAAGTTAAAAAGGAAATTAAATAAGAGCATCCAAAAACAAACCCAATTAATATTAACAATACAATTTTAAAAAAATAGATTAAAATTAACAATTAGATTGATCGTTTATTTTATCCTGTTCAGCTGGAAATACCTTGAAGATGAAAGCCATAAGCTTAAACACTCATTGTTTCTCTGCTGAAAGGATTAGGCCTTGCTTGTGTGCAGATAACCCATTGCGGCCGGAAGAGTACGTTTTCCCCGTGCTCTTCCCTGGGGCCAGTTTGTTTGAAAGGTTTGAAACCAATATTAAAAAAAAAGAGAACAGAAAACTTGTCTTGGGGCATAATCATTAACGGACCAGCCAAATTGACTAGCTAAATAATTGAGAGGGCTGCGTTGTGCAGCGGAGGTGGCCAAAAGGTTGATAGATTACAGAGAATTATTTCAAATGATTGGTATTAGTTTGGCATTGAACTCTTAACTCTTGGTGTGGAACAGCAGAGACACAGTTTTTCTTATCGTCTAAGGATAACCTGTGGGGAGATAGAGGAGAAGCGTGAAAGGATGTGGGTGCAAATTATAGATCGCTGACTTAATTCCTGGACTGACCCTGCGTCGAATGTGCAGGCACAGCAGTTTGGCCTTGGCTTTTTCAGCCTCTCTTTTACAACTAATTTCCACGGAGGATTCCAGTGAAGCATCAAAAGTGGTGTGGTGGCCTAGAGGTGGGAGCTCCCGCCTCTTGATCAGGAGGTTGTGAGTTCTATCCTAGGTAGAGGCAGATATTTCTCTCTCTGGGTTCTCACACTGAGAATATATGTACTGGAGAGGAAAAAAAACCTCCGCATTGGTGACAGGACAGGCGTCTGGCCAGTAAACACCCAGCTCCATTCAGTTGCCCAGACTCTCCCCCCCCTCTAAGGGATTATGGGGGTCATTAAAAGAGGAGGCGAAGGATGATTCCAATGAAGCATCAAGTCAATCTACTAAGCTCGGTGTTAGTGGTATCCGTGCTGTATAAGAGCAGTTGCTTGTAAAGGATACAGGGGGTCCTCGGTTAACAACGGTGATTGGGATTGAGGACTACGTCGCTAAGCAACAGAATCATGAAGTGTGATGTCATACGACTGCCCAAACATATGATGGCAATTCCAGTCGCCCCTCCTTAGGTGACTCCCAACGAGATTGCAGCGTCCGATGGTCATGTGAACACATTTATGTGTGACTGCAGGATGCTGCGATGTCACAATGGCGAGCTGGCCGCTTAAGCACCTGAATCGCAATCACGCGACTGCGCAGGGACGTGAGGTCAAGCAATGGGCCGAGCGTCCTTGCTGGCTGCTCTCCTGCTGTAAATGCCTTGCCAACTCGTCCTGTCCAACTCTTTGATAAAAACTCCGGGCAGCTTTTCCTGTTACGGGATGGATTCTAGTTTCCCATGTCTTCCCTGAAGCCCGTCCCTTTCAGTTATACCTCTGGCTCAAAAAGCCTTACTTCCGTGTCAGCCAGATACCTTCGTAACTTTCTCCTGTTTTTCTTTGTTTGTTCTGTAGGCAAGTCCCCCGGTGTTTCAGAGCTTTTGCCAGACTTTCAGATAGGGCAAATGGAAGGTACTGCCTTTTTCTTCCATGCTTACTTTCTAAGTGGTTGGGAAAGGGTTGATTTCTCTCCCTCCCTATTATTTTAATTCCCCCACCTCCCCCCCGGCATCCCCTCTCCTTGGATTTTCTCAAAGTTAGAAGTAGAAGCGCTTGGAATGCAAAGGATTCTGAAATGCTTGCCTGTCTGTCTGTCTGTCTTCCTTTCTCTTTTACTGTGTGACCTTGTTGCAATTTTTTCCCGTTCTCCTCGCAGGTTGCCAAAAAATGTGCCCCTTGGCACCATTGCAAAAATGCGGGCTTTAGAGCAAAAGGTTATTGTATTGTGAAGCTTTGGGCCGAGTTACAAATGCAGTTCCATAGTCTGCTTCATACCTCTCACTTCCTGTGAAGTTGGGCATGCAAGCTAGGATGTAGCCGTAATGGCGCAGTGGTTAAGAGTGCAGTACTGCAGGCTGCTTCTGCTGACTGCCGGCTGACTGCAATTTGGCGGTTCGAATCTCACCAGGCTCGAGGTTGACCCGGCCTTCCATCCTTCCGAGGTGGGTCAAACGAGGACCCAGATTGTTGGGGGCAAGAGGCTGACTCTGTAAACCGCTTAGAGAGGGCTGTAAGAGCACCGTAAAGCGGTTTATAAGTCTAAGTGCTATTGCTAAGTGTTATGTGCTCTTCCCTTCCTGTATTGATTGTCCATGACAAGCTGGTGGAGCTTTCTTTATTTGGAAAATCCACTTCTGAGTCCTCTGTCCTTGTTCTATGGCCCCCTTGGTGATACCTTTCTGCTTAGTGTAAGTTGAGGACAAGGGTCTCCCTTGTTGGGGTTGATAGGCCCTGCTTGAAGAAATGTTCTTTCAAATCCCCCAGCGGTATATGGTAGGTGGGATTATCCACATTGCCACGAAGTATAAATTGTCAACTATAATAAAGTCCGGTGATCGACAAATAATAGGGGGAGGAGGGGGAAATGCTCAGAATCAGTGTTATCCACCACAGGGATATGTCTAAAGGAAACAAAATCAGTATGGGTAGTCCTCGATTTACAACAGTTTCTCTTAGGGACCGTTTGAAGTTAAACGGCACTGAAAAAAGGGACTTATGACCCATTTTTCACACTTAACGACCTTCCCAGCAGCCCCGTGATCAAAATTCAGATGCTTGGCAACCGGTTCGTATTTACGACCGTTGCTGGGTCCCAAAATCATGTGATTTTGGGACCTTCTGGTAAGCAAAACCAGTGGGGAACCCCCATTCACTTAACGACTGGGTTACTAATTGATCCACTGCAGGGATTTACTTAACAGCCGAGTCATGAAAGGTCGTAAAAAAGGGGGGGAACAAATCTCTCACTTAACAACAGAAATGTTGGGCTCGATTGTGGTCGTACGTCGAGGACTACCTGTATAAAGAGGAATGGAGAAATTGCACCTGAAATGGCGTGGCCAACTGAACAGATCAGTTCATTCCAGAAGTCTGCCCGTCCTTTGCTAAACAAGGACCGCTATCTTAAAGCCAAGGGCAGGGCTCTCCAGAATTCCTGGCTGGCTGAGGAATTCTGGGAGTTGAAGTCCACAATCCTTAAAAGTTCCCAAGGTTGGAGATCCCTGCCCTAGGGGGGACTCCCTTATTTGGGGTTTTGCTCCACTGGCCAGACTCAAATGAGGGGATTTTTGGAAACCTTATCTATGTTTTTGGGCGTCCTCCACTGCAGCCCCCCAGATCAGAGCATATATTGTATTTTTCGGAGTATAAGACGCACCCTTCCCCCCCAAAAGAGTGTGAAAATCTGGGTCTTATACACTGAATACAGCATTTTTTGCCTCCCAAAACCCTGCCCCCTTCACCAAAATGGCCCTGCAGAGTTTTTAAGAAGCTTTTAGAGAACTCCTGGGGCTGGGGAGGGCAGATGTTTTACCCCCCCAGCCCCTAGGAGCTATCCATGCCCTTTTTTAAAATGAAAAACGGACCGTTTTTTGGCTCATCTTCCCCCCCCCCCCCAGGAGCACTCTGCAAGCTCCCTAAAGGCTATTCGTGCCTTTTTTGGGGGGGGGGGGGAAACAGGCCCGTTTCTATGAAAAACGGGCCATTTTTTGCTCCCCCGCCCCTGGGAGCACTCTGCAAGCTCCCTAAAGGCTATTTGTGCCTTTTTGGGGGGGGGGGGAAACGGGCCTGTTTCCGTGTAAAACGGGCCGTTTTTGGGAGGTTTTTAAAAATTTAATTAATTCTCTTCAAAATCTTGCTGCGTCTTATACTCCGGTGCGTCTTATGCTCCGAAAAATACGGTAATTAAAACTCTAAATGTTTAGATACCAAGCGGGAGTGCGGTTAGTGAGATGCTGGGATTGTTTTCCCCATCTTTATAGACTCTTGGTAGATGTTAACAAACATACAACAGCTGACTCTCTCGATACAATGGGATTCGTTGGTTGTATCTCTGAGGGCTGCTTCCCATGGTTTCTTCCTAGATTGGGTCTTTGTGGTCTTGGTTTTGCTGGCCTTCTTTCTGGTCTTCCTGCTCCTTGGAATCTGTTGGTGCCAGTGCTGTCCTCATACCTGCTGCTGCTACCTCCGATGTCCTTGTTGCCCAGAGAAATGTTGCTGCCCCGAAGCACGTAAGTTACTTTTACAGATTCTCTTTCAACTTTCCCTAGAAGTGGTTAAGCAGATCTTCTCAAAACATCTGTAGTTGTTCGGGTCTTGTTGTGGCCCGCCATCGGCCATCAGAGCTGGCAGCAGATTCGGACAGCGAGGAGGTTGGGGAGGAACCTGGGCCAGTCCTGGAGTCTGGGGAAGGCTCTGATGAGGGCTCTGTGTCGGAGGCAGAGAGGGGGCCAGAGCCGTATGCCAGTTATCAGCTGCCTTCAGAGTCAGACATCAGTGAGGCAGATGAACAGCAGGAGCCTGTTCCAGTGTGCGCATGTGCAGAGTTGCCAGACGAAGGGAACAGCTAAAGAATAGCGGCCGACTTGGGAATAAGGCCACAGGTGGACGATGAATGGCCCCTCCCAGAAGAAACAAAAGAGGAGTGAAAGGGGAGTGGAGTTTGCAGGAGACAATTAGTTCGCTTAATTGGTTCGTGACTCTCCGAGACTCCTTGCCAGGTTCTGCAGAGATCGGCCTGGCAGCTCTCCAAGCCAGATAAGGTCTGTGACTGTAAATCCTCCCTTGAAAGACTTTGCTGGATGTGAATGAGCAGAATTCACAGTAAATTAATAAAAGGGGTTTTTGGGGGTCAAGGAGTTTGCTTCACACTCTTGGGAAGCCTAGGTCAAAACAGGTCTCAAGGAACAGGTTCTTCTTGTAAGCAGAAGAAATATGAAGACATGAATATATTTATTTGTATTTATTTATTCAAGCAAAATGTTCGGGACTCAAGGAACAGGTTCTTCTTCTTGTAAGTAGAAGAAACATAAAGAAATAAATACGTTATTCGTACTGATTCAAGCAAAATATTCACCATGTTCCACAGTCTGGCGACGTCCAGCTGTGTTGGTTGGAAGTCCTGTAGTCCCTTAGCACATTGAGAGGGCCACAGTTAAGGGGGAAATGCTTAGCAGGGCCTGGCTGGAGAGGGATGGGTAGATGGAAGCCATCCCACTCAGAACTACAGCAGTAAACAGAGTTCAGACTGGCTATCTGGATTCCTAAACTGGGTGTATTCAGGGTGTGTCTAAAGCTACACTGTTTTGTTTCTGACGCTTTAATTTACAGTCAAGCTTAAAACGGCTCTCCAAGAACATTTAAATAAAGGGAGTCCTTGCTTTATGATCGCAATTAGGACTCTGGAATTCTGGACGCTAAATGAGTCATCATATGACCAGACCCAATTTCAGGGGCATTTTTTTTTACCAGGGTTGTTAAACAAATCTGGCTTCCCCTATTGATTTTGCTGGTCGGATTACGACCATGTGACTACAAATTGCGGCGATTATTAGAAGTGTGAGCTGGTTGCTGAGCGCTCAAATCACAATGACGACTGTGAGGATGGTGTGATGGCTGTAACTCTGAGGTTGCAAGACACCTTTTTTCAGTGCTGTCACAACTTTGAACCATTATTGCCCGAGGGTTCACCAACAAAAGGGCACCCGACAAAAGCGTGCCCGACGAACGCAGTGACAAAACCGCGAGTTCTAAACCGCGTCGACAGAAGCGCTCTCTAACCCTAACCCTAAACCTAAACATAACCCTGACCCTAACCCTAACCCTTACCTTAACTTAAATCGCACTTCTGTTGGCACGCTGTTGTCAGCGTACTGTTGTCGGCGTGTTGATGACGTCGCAGTTTTCGCGCCACGGTTTTGTCGGCACGCTTTTGTTGTGCACACATTTGTCGGGTCACGTTGCCCGAGTAGTCATAAGTCAAGGACTACCCATACAGATGATCAATATTCTGTGATTCTTTACTTGCATCCCTTACCACCACGCCCTCCTCCTCATTTCATTTCATTTCATTTTTCATTTATTAGTATTTATAGGCCGCCCTTTTCCCTGAGGGGACTCAGGGCGGCTTACATAAAATAAGGAAGGGAGGGTACAAGACAATAAACACAAACCAATACATAAAAGTAAAATAGTAAACAACATTCATTCATCATTCGGGTGGGGACGGATTATCTTTATCCCCAGGCCTGACGGGCTAGCCAGGTCTTAAGGGCTGTGCGGAAGGTCTGGACGGTGGTGAGGGTACGAATCTCCACAGGGAGATCGTTCCAAAGGGTCGGAGCTACTACTGAAAAGGCTCTCCTCCGTGTGGTTGCCAGTCGACACTGACTGGCAGATGGAACTCGGAGGAGGCCTAATCTGTGCGATCTAATTGGTCGCAAGGAGGTAATTGGCAGGAGGCGGTCTCTCAAGTCCTCCTCCTCCTCCCAACCCAAGATCATTAAATTGAAAAAAAGAAGCACTATTATTAATCCCAGAAGGCTGCAAAGGAATCGAGTTTCATCCAGGGATCACATTCTCAAGGTTAATGGCTGTAACTGTGGGTTGCAATCCCTGCCAGGTGTTCTTCGGGGCTGTACCACTTTGCCACGTGCAAGGTCTCTTAAAAAGCAAACACCAGAGCTTTATTTGGAAATCTTTGTCTTTCCAGTGTACATGGCAGGGAAAGCTGCAACATCTGGAGTCCCCAGTGTTTATGCACCCAGTATTTATGCCTCCAGCAATCCATTGAAAACAGCTCCCCCAGGCACCATGATCCCCATGGGTCCAATGTCTCCAATGTACAATGGTTATGGAGTGGATTATGATCGAGCCAGCTCAGGTAAGTGGCTTGCCTCCACTGGATTTATGTTGCCCCATAGCTAGTTCGCAGCTGGTGGAATTAACACAGTTAAAACGAGGGTTGTCAAACTCAATTTCAGTGAGGGCTGCATCAGGGCTGGGGTTGACCTCGGGGGGTGGGGCAGGTGGGCTGGGCCAACTGGGTGGGTGTAACCAACTGGGTGGGCATGGCCAGCTTAACGCCACTCCCCCAAACTGCTGGCATATTTCCTCTTTGCACTGGGTAGACTAGGCCAAAACCACGCTAGCCCAGTGTTTCCTCTTCACATTGGGGAGGCTGGGCTGAAGCGATGGCTTACATTTTCCAGGGGGCCAGATCCGGCCTGTGGACCACGTGTTTGACACCCCTGGTCTAAAAGATCTTGTGCTACTCTTGAGGTTTACCCTTTTGAGTTGTATCTTCGGTTTCCTTTTGGATTGTCCTCAATCTAATTCAGTGGTGGGTTTCAAAAATTGTTCGAACCTACTCTGTGGGTGTGGCCTACTTTGTGGGAGTGGCTTGCCGCCCATGTGACCGGATGGGAGTGGCTTGCCGCCCATGTGACCGGATGGGAGTGGCTTGCCGCCCATGTGACAGGATATGAAGATGCCGACGACACTTGTCAGAACCACCTTAAATTACCTCACACACAGCACTGGCATGCATAAGAATATGATGTAAACTTGTTTTTTAAAAGGCATCTTTGGTTTGCGTTAAAACAACTTCAACCCACGCAATGTTCCGATTGCACCACAAACGCAGTAGTCATCCTTACCTTTCACAGAGGCCCTGAGTTTTATAAATATGAGCATGATAGTGTAGAATAATCATATCCAAGGACCAGTGGTGGGTTTCAAAAAAGTTTGGAAGCTCTTCTGTAGGTGTGGCCTGCTTTCTGGGTCCACTGGTGGAATCTCTTCTAACCGGTTTGGTAGATTTGACGAACCGGTTCTACCGAATAGGTGCGAACTGGTAGAAACCCACCTCTGATCTAATTGGATGCCTTTTCTGGGTGTCCCTAATGCTAGATCTCTTTGACAATTGCAATTAGTTGATAAAAAATGGGGGAAGGGAAGAATTCTCTCTCTCCCCTTGGAAATCTTCAATCAGCAGATTTTTGTTGTATTAAGCAGAGAGTTAGACCAACTGGCCACTTATTTTTTGGCTTGTCAGGGCTTGTACTGTAATGTGCTTAGTGAAAGCATAGCTTGCAATGTTGTATAGCAGGCCACTGCTAGGATTCAGAAATACAGCCATGGGGTCAGTTTGTCCTGCCTACTACTGGTTGTATGTGTCACTGAGCCATGGTGGCGCAGTGGTTAGAATGCAGTACTGCAGGCTACTTCTGCCGACTGCCGGCTACCTGCAATTTGGCAGTTCAAATCTCACCAGGCTCAAGGTTGACTCAGCCTTCCATCCTTCCGAGGTGGGTCAAATGAGGAGCCAGATTGTGGGGGGGCAATAGGCTGATTCTGTAAAACCACTTAGAGAGGACTGTGAAGCGGTATATATAAATCTTAATTGCTATTGCTATCCCTTTTATGGAAACCTTTTCCTCTCTTGATTGTATTTACAGTTGGTGGAAACAGCTCCCAAGTGCCTCTCCTGAGGGATACAGACAGTGTGGCAAATGCTGGTGAGAAACATGAAATGTTTGCTTAGATATTGTGCTTCTGTCTGTCTGTTTGCTTGGATGTTTTTGCTTCTGTCTGATCAGGCATGCTTGGTTGTGGGAAAACCGCTCACACTGATGATTCAACATTTTGTTCAGCAGAGGAAATATAATTATCACGTTGCTTCACTTGGCTGACCCAGCTGTTTGCAGCTGAGGGTGATGCTAATTCTTCTTACCTATCACACAGAATGGGAAACGCTGTTGCAGTGCTTGGCTTATGGAGTGCCACTAGCTTTGCAGCTGGATTTTTAAAATGTACCCTTCCTGCTTAGGAAAAAAAATAATCCTCCACTTTTTCTTCCGGCAGGCCTGGGGCTGTTGACCTCTTGACCGAGGTCCAGCCCTGATTAGACTGGGTGCATGATGTGTTTCTTTTAATCTGCTTTCTCTTGTCTGTTTTTAACCTTTCTCTTAAAATTTTATTTTTTGTAAGCCGCCCGGAGTCCTTCGGGATTGGGCGGCCTATAAATTTAATCAATCAATCAATCAATCAAATCAATCAATCAATCTAATTGGTGCCATGCAGCTATGTTAGGATTTCTGCTTGCTGAATTTCTACCTAGTATGACCAAAGGTGGAAAGTCCAATCCATCTAAGCTTCATAAAATTAAACCACGCTCCTTTTAAACAAAACCCCTTCCAAACACTCATGGCATGACAAAACCGCGCTCGACTAAAGCGCGCCCGATTAAACCGCGTTGCTGACGTCATCAACAGGGCGACAACAGCGAGCGCGGAGAAAGAAGGGCGCTTTAAATAGCGCTTTGAAAGCAAGCCGATTCAACTTAAGGTAAGGGTTAGGTTTAGGGTTAGGTTTAGGGTTAGGATTAGGATTAGGGTTAGGTTAAGGGTTAGGGTTAGGTTTAGGATTAGGTTTAGGGGGGTTAGGTTTAGGTTTAGGGGTTAATTTTAGGTTTAGCGTTTACAGCGTGCTTTTTTCTCCGCGCTGTTGTCGCGCTGTGATGACGTCAGCTACGCGGTTTCGGCAAGCGCCCTTTAGTCGAACGCGGTTTTGTGGTGGAACCCCAAACACTTGTTTGAAGAGACTCAACCTGGGGCATTTTTATTTTTTTAGATTCATGCAATCTCTGTGCCTGCAACATTTTGCTAGACACCGGCAGGCTGGTCCTTGTGCTGAAAAGATGAACTTTTCAAACCTTGGGTCGTGGAGATAAGTTCTCAGTCCAGCAGAAAGATCTTCCCCCCTTAACGGAAGGGAGAATATGCACACACTCCTCGTTTATAGTGTTACAACCTTGAGCTTCCTTGTTTAACTCTAAATTTGTTACTGAAGCAAGAGGTAAATCTCCTGACACCAGCCCCCCCCCCGCCCTCCGTGTGCTTCATGCTGCAACCAGCAGCACGTGGTGCAAAGCACAAATGGGGGATTACAATCGGCAGAGAAGATCCTGCCTCCTCTTCCAATTTCAACGGCAGTTGGAAAGGCGACAGCGGTTGGGTGAAGTCACACGATTGCCAACCTACTTGGCCATCTCCCCAAGGCATACGGCTCCTTAAAAATAAAATAAAAAAAATGACCGCCCTATGTCCTAAAGCCTGCTATTGATCTCTCTTCCCCAGCTGTACGCAGTGGCTATCGCATCCAAGCCAACCAGCAGGATGACTCCATGCGGGTGCTCTACTACATGGAGAAGGAGCTGGCTAACTTTGACCCTACTCGGCCAGGGCAGCCCAATGGGAGGCTTGAGAAAGGTACTTTGCTGAGGTCCTTCGGTGTAGGAAAAGGGAGTGTGCCCAGTTGATCCTTTCCCAGCAGCGCCATTTATTGTTGGGGGGAGAACAAATGATTAATTCTCTGTCTTGTTTTCCAGCCTCTGTGATGAGTGAATTAAGTTCTCTTCATGAAGACGATCGCCGTTATGAGCTGCGGCAGGGCATGGGAAGGCTGCGTGGCCAGGCCATGTCTCCCATCAGTGATCTGGAGGAGGAAAGTGTACGGAGCAACGAGAGCCGGCGCTTGCTGCCCCCCGCCACTTGGCGTGACCGTTATGAAGACTCCCCGCCCCGAAGCTATGGCCGACGCCCGCGTTCCCGCTCAGTCGATGCTCTAGATGACTATGAACGGGACTCCTATCCTTCCCAGCACAGAGGTCGGGGCCAGCACGGCTCAGACAACGAATGCCATCACCGCGATTATTCTCCTGACTCCCGTTACGACTCTGAGCGCTACGGTAGGCGCCGAAGTCGAAGTAGGGATGATCTGGAGCGAACCCATTACGATAACCGGCTCCTGGAGGAAGCACTGCGGAAGAAGCAGCGGGCAGGTAGCCGTGAAGACCTGGATCACAGAAGCGCCTCCAATGGGAGAACCGGCCACAGGAAAAAACGGGATGAAGATAGCAGTGGCTTTCCTCCTCCTCCACCGCCTCCGTACACAGAGACCGAATCTGTGTCTTCCCGCGGCAAGGAAGACCGCAAGCTGCGAAGGGTGAGGTTAAAAAATGGGGAGAAGGACGGACAGTTGTAATGCTTTATAAATGGAGATGCTGTGGATAAAGCGAAGTTAGATACAGATTAACAGTTGGAAGGGACCTTGTAGGTCATCTAGTCCAACCCCCTGCCCAAACAGCATTTCTGACAGGTGGCAGTCCAGTCTCTTCTTGAAAGCTTCCAGTGATGAAGCTCCCACAACTTCCGAAGGCAACTTCAGTTCCAGGGGTTGATTGTTCTCACTGTCAGAAAATTTCTCCCGATTTCCAGGTTGAATCTCTCCTTGTTCAGTTTGCATCCATTATTCCTCGTCTGGCCTTCAGGTGCTTTGGAAAATAACTTGACTCCCTCCTCTCTGTGGCAGCCCCTCAAATATTGGAACAATGCTATCATGTCTCCCCTGGTTCTTCTCTTCACTAGACTAGCCATGCCCAGTTCCTGCAACCGTTCATCCTATGTTTTAGTCTCCAGTCCCCTAATCCTCTTGGTTGCTCTTCTCTGCACTTTTTCTATGAATCTCAACATCTTTTTTATAGTGTGACGACCAAAATTGGATGCCATATTCTAAATGCGGTCTTATTAAGGCTTTATGGTTATTAGGCTTACAGTTGCTCCTTTGAGCAAAATATTCACATTATTATTAAGTGTGTATGAATGGTTTGTGCATTGTCTTTCGTTATCATGTGTTTGGTTGTATTTACACTGCTTAATGCAGTGTAAACCTACCCAGTCATTCCTTGTTGAATAAGTCAGGAGCAGACACATCACAGACCAAATTGAAAGTATTTTCTGCATGGAATAAATCAAGATGATTTCATAGGATTACCCCGATCCCTTGAAATCGAATTAGCAATCACTGTTGTAGCAAAGGGTCCATCCCCCACCCCTATATTGGATTTATCTATATCTTTTTTATGTCTCAGTGAGCTCCTGATCTGAGATGCCAATGTTTGCACCTTGGAGCCTGTCTGTAAAATGTGTGTTTGTGTGTGCGTAGCCAGTGTGGTATTTACTTTTAATCTTGTGTTGTTAATCTTAAAACAATTCTGAAGATACTGGAGGAGATTTTATGGGTATGATTAACCGTGATTAACCGTGATTTTCTCTTTCTTTTACAGAATCATGCTGTCAGCAGAGAAAGCTTGGTGGTTTAATTCGTTCTGCTCTTTCTGGAATATGAGAGATTCTGTGTTTTGAATGGCTACAGGAACACTCTTCATGTGTCAGCATCAGTTTTATTCAGGAGAATAAAAGATGAAACGCCACAGCATTTATGCTGGATCTGAGCAGCCATTAAAAAATCCAGGCTGACTGCACCCGATCACCTCTCAATGTCTGAGCTCATCTTCATCAGAGGGAGGCTAGGATCCTTCAAGATTCCTTCAGATTCTCGTAGTATTATAGACATTTTAAAAATACATTTTGGGTGCCCCTTTTGAATTTCAGAGCTATGTGTTTCTGAATGCTATTCTGGAAAGAGGATCATTTCAGATGTGATCGCTGGATACTGTTCAGACAGAAAGAAATTGTTTTATTTCATCGAATGCCCCATGGACACCTAACGTGTCTTTTATTTTTTTTGCCCCCCTGTAATTTTGAAGAGGATTCCAAAGAAGATGAATTTATATGTAATACCTTTTTCGTTCTGATTTTAAAGGAGTTTTTTAAACACACTTGCTACTTAAATGATGTGACTCTGTGTATAATTTTAGGGGTTTTTAGAATCCGAGTATGAAACTACTGATGCTGTAAATATTTAAGTGATAAGTGAGCAAGTTTTTTTTTACAATTTTTTCTTTTTTCTTTTTTAAAAAAAGAGATTACATTTTTATAGGAATGAAAATAAAAATGAACAGAGCACATGTATCGTCTAGGTTCAGCATTTTCAGAACGGACTGAAATTCTTCCTGTTACCAGTCTTTAGTCCAGTCTTTCCAGCCCTTATATCTTCCAGGTGTGTGAGGTTGCATATTGGACATCTAAACATTCATTCTGAAAGTTACCCACCATATTGGAGGACATGAGGAAAATGTGAATGATTCGTTCTGCTATTTTCACAATAATAAATAACAGATTCCTGCAGTTGCTGTTTATTTTGAAAACTGTCACCTGTGCATTGCTGGATGACGTACATCCATCTTTTCCTGGAACTTGTCGTTAAGTCCTCTGTGGCAGTTTTACAGAGAGAAAAATAAATATAGATGGATGATACTCTAGAACTGTCCAGCGGGAGGCAATAATTCTTGTGTGGAATTATAACACAATGGGACAATCTTATGAGTTGCTAGCCCAGAATGTCTTTGTGTTCACCAGCCAGGTTAGCTACCTTTACATATCTTGTTGAATGGCCATAAGAAACAACAAAGACTACCTTCACTCTTCAATGCCTTCACAATGTAGGGATGTGCTTTGTGAATAAAAAGCGAGATTTTTCAATGGTGCCTTGGGTATTATTCGTAGCATAAACAGGTGTTCTGAAAGATATGTGTAGAAACACTCGTAGCATTTCATAGGGGTGAAACTTCCTGCCACAAAGCTGCAGTGAGCAACAAAATAACACAGAAAATGGTCTCCTGTGTTTAATTCTTGGCAAGCAATAATGTCTCATGGTGCAAACTTCCAGCCGCTATTTTTAACTGCCTGATCAATTGGGGGGTGGGTGAGTGGGTGGGTCCTTCCTAAGTTTCTTTCCCTGCCCCCAAAAAACCACTGGGGGGGGTCTTTTCTCTTTCCCTCTTCCCCCAGGTCATCTTGATATTCCATTAAAGCACGGGTGTCAAAGGTTGCCGCCATGTGATGTTTTGTGATCTTTTTTTCCCTTTGCGGAGCTGGAGTGGGCGTGGCCTGTTCATGACTCACCTGGCCAGCGGGCCGCCAGTTTGACACCCCTGCGAAATCATGGTAAAGCTTGAAGGAAGCAGTCCTCGTGAACAGGAGCAAGATGCAGTTCTTTTATTTTTAAAAAAAGTATTTTTAGGTATGGAACCCGTAGATCGAGGTGTCAAACTCGTGGGCTGGATGCGTCACGTGCTGGCCACGCCCCTGCCCAATTTAGCGAAGGGGCGGGGGGGAATCATGCTACATGGTGTGACACTGCCATGACGACGCGGGTTTGACACCCCTGCCATAGATAGTGTAGTGATACAGAATTTGGACTAGAAATTGGGGAGCCTATGAGTTCTATTTCTCTCTCTGGCAGGGAAACTGGTCGTGTGTTTTTGGGCCATCCCTCTCCGCAGCCCAATGCTGTTGGTAGGGAAAATCAGCAGCAAGGGACCATTACCTACATTGCCTTATACAGAGATGAGGATATAAATCTTAACATAGCTTCCTTCTTTTATTTATTGTACTTAACAATTTAGAGCCCACTAACCAATAACTTGAAATAAATGGATCAATAATGTGTAGAGGTTTTTTTTTTAACTTTCTAAATTGATAGCTAGAACCTGCAGCATCCGATCACTATCTGATTTCTTTATCCATTGTGCTGTTTTCTGACTCTATTGACCATTTTTCTGTAGATAATTCTTGTGAATCACTCCTTCCAGTTTTGCTTTATTTCTTGACCTATTTTCATCGTAGACACCTGAGCTTTCTACTCATTTTTATTTGCTCCAATTTATTCACTGCCATTCTGTTTTCTTTAATCGCCCTGGCCTAAACTTGCCTTTTCCCATACAAGATCTGTCCAACCTTCTCCCAACACTGCCAACCACAGGGGGAAAACATCTGTTTTCCCTCCCAAGAACAATGCTAATCGTTCCCAAAGGCGTCGTCGTCATCACTGCTTTGTTCAGCAAGTCCTTTAGCACTTTGCAATACTCAAAATCATTTTATTGGGTCTGAAAATGACATCTACAAAAGTCTGCCATGCTGAATCAAATGATTTCCCGAAACTGCTTGCTACTGTTTGGCCAAGATTTAAAATGGCAGTTTGAGCTGAACCCCTAAAAAAAAAAATACAAATCATTTCATATATTTAATGATTTGCAAAAATTGGTTTTTCAATCACTAGATGTCAACTCACAAAATAGGGGCTTTGGGAAGAAAGAGACATTAACCTATTTTGGCAACTAGATCTAATTATAAATTGAATTACTGCTTTGGTTAATTCCCATCGGCCCAGGTAACCTAGAGAATCTTATTTGAATCCCTACAACCTCTGTGCCTGCGTGTCCTCGGTCAAACAATTCTTGCATGCTTCAATGGAGA
This sequence comes from Thamnophis sirtalis, assembly GCF_051295495.1. Taxonomy (NCBI): domain Eukaryota; kingdom Metazoa; phylum Chordata; class Lepidosauria; order Squamata; family Natricidae; genus Thamnophis; species Thamnophis sirtalis. The sequence continues at coordinate 9,892,728 of NW_028261393.1, read as the reverse complement.
ACATGAGTTATTTTTAGCTGCATTTCACCATCGCCCTAGGCCTGCAAACTGATCATCTGTGCAATTCTGTAGAGTCAAAAACCTGTCTTCAAACTCTAGTCCAGCTGATCCTCTCCGTAGCTTCAGAAGGATGCTTGTGATGATGTGAAACAGAAAAAAGACAATACATGATTCTAAAAAATCATGAAAAATTCTGGAAATAAGATGATTGGGGCTGTTTGAGATATAATTGTTTCCTTGAGGGGGAAATAGTGATGGATATGAAGGCCTGATAGATGCTTCTAGTGATGCTACTGCCATCTTCATCTATTGAGTGATGGAAGTAATGTGACTTAAGACAACCAACCTTCATTCCTAAACGGAATGAAGTGGAAAATCTAGATCAGCTGTATAGGATTTTTTAAAAGCTTCTAATCATTGTTCTTCCCGCAAAATCAGGCTTTCTAGTTTCAAATTAGTATCTTTAAATGAATCCAACCATAAAAGCAATTTTAAAATAGGAGCACTGAGTTCAGTAGGTGCAGCTAGGATATGGTTTGAATATATCTGGCTTAGCACAATGTTAAATCCCAGCTGTTGTTTACCAATTATGTTGCAGATTGTGATCCCAGATAATTTGACTTTATTCAAGCAAAAAAACACTGGCTTTGCATAATGTTTAAACTCAGCCATTTTCTTAAGATAATTGTGGTCCTCTTTTTCAGGAGTTGATGACAAGACTGAATGCTTTTTGCTTTTGTCCTAGTTCACGGAACATATAATGGGATGAGAAGCTTGCTATAGATCGGGGTCCCCAAACTCTCCAGTTCTCTTCATGAAGTTGCAGATTGTTCATTGATCCCTCAAATATTTATATGAAAATAAGTTGAATATCACTTTAACTAATAACATTATGAATAATAAATAAATTATAAATAAACAGGCAGCTGTGATCTCATCGTGGTATATGTAATACCTTAGATTCTTAGAATACTTGGTTAAGAATTTGAATTAAGTTTTTGTAAATCTTATTGTAAATTATTCATATAATAATATTAACATGAACAACTAACCCTGGTTAATGCTGTCTCACCACGAGCTACCTCACCGCTAGCACTGATTGCAATGGAACTCTACAGAGACCTCAAGAGATCAACTCCAATGAATCCCCCATCATTTATTAACCACCTATTGACTCCCAGCCATTTTTCAATCCGGTAGATAGTTCCATTAATCCTTGAGAGTCCATATTGACCACTTTGATGAACCCTAGGCCAAATCTTCCATGTTGGGTAGGTGTGCTCTGAGAATGATATTTTTTCAAGGACATAGAGGAGAGTGACTGTTTCATCAGCATCCTTCTTCCTCTTGTTGCTCCCATTTCTTAAATTATTAATAGCTCAATTGTGCTGGCTCATCTCAATATTAGAACCGAAGCCGGCTTGCACTTGTGGTTCCCTCGCGCCATGTGGCAGAAAAATGAGAGGCAGAAAAAGCAACTTTAGTCAGAGGACAAAACCAGTCTGGAAGAGTTCTTGCTATGTTCATCTTGCTGAAACATTTACTCTGTCTTCACTCTGAATCTGTTTTTCCCCCCTTCTAGCTTTTTCCTGTCTCTGTTCAAAATCAAACTCACCATCTATATTAAATGTGTAATCTTGTGAACCTCAGCATCCAACTGATAAACTCTATGAAAACAAAAGCTATAAAATTCAAGTTTGAAGAAGTTCATGTTACTGCAAAAATGAGAGGAAAAAAAGGGAGGGGGGAGAGGAAACGAGATATTGTATGCAGTAGATGGTGTTTATTAAGTAATGACCTTAAGTCCATATTAGCTGAATGGTTTTTAATAGGCTCATATAGGGACACAATGTGCAAGCTTCCAAATTCTCAGTAATTCTCAGAAGTTGTGGCTTTCTCACAAGATGTGGCTCCTGAGTTTATGGACTGAAGACAAATTCCTTGTGTGTCCAATCACACTTGGCCAATAAAGAATATTCCTGTTCCCTGATGCTTTATTCTCACGCTTTAATCCTTTGAGGCAGAATTTCTGAGAACATAAAAACTTGCACCCTAATAGGAATCTGGATTTTTTTCTCCCCCCCCCCCCCCGAATTAAAAACATTAATATCTGGTTGTTACTTGCAAATAAGCAGTGCACTAAACTGTTATTTATGAGAGCTTGAAAATTTCTAGGAACTGCTGGGCGGGGGGGGGGGGGAAGACACATTGCAAGTTATTTATTTTGATGTTTATTTGAAAATTGCTTGTCTCTCTTATACCGTTGTTGACCAGCATTGGAGAAATAGCAACTGATCTAGTTGCTCCAAATTAAATATTCCAAACTTATTTCTTGCACCGTCCCCCCCCCCTCCATCACCAGATGCCTTTTTTCTCTTGCTGCTCAGCTTCCCGCACAGGTGTGCTGTCACATGAAACACTTGATTTTTCTCCATGCTGATTCTGATCACCCCAGCTAACATGGTTGGGAATAGACTATGGCAATTGCAGGTTCCCGGTTATTGCAGGTTTTGGTTATGAAGTGGCAGGAGCCACTTCATAACCAAAAAGATTCTAACAACCCACAATGGCAAAAGGACACCACAAGGCCCAGCATTCTCCTTCCGCCGCGGCAGGTAACCACGGCCGCACTGCGCACGCGCAAATGGGAGGCCAAAGCAGCCGTTAGGATGCTCCGGGTACCACCATCTATCTGACTGAGCGGCACAACGCACGCGCATTACGGCTCCTTGAGAGCCCCCCCCCGCCCCGCCCCCGGGCTCGGAGACAGACGGAGGCGTGTCTTCTGAGGGATGAGGAGGGGAGGATAGGCTTTGGCTGGTGGGAGAGGGGGCGGAGCCTTAGGCGTTGCCTAGCAGCTATATAAGCCACCTCTTGGCCGTTACTCTCCGTGTTCGACGCTATCGAGGCTCTCGTTTCGGTTGGGAAGGCGGACAGGTGAGCGGGAGGGAAGGGGAGGTGGAGAACCAGGGCGGCCGTCAAGGAGGCAGGGGTCTCCTTCAGCGGATTCCCCCCTTCCCCGTGCTGGTCTAGGAGGTGTTGGGGGCACCTCCCATCATCCTGAGCATAGGGGCCATGGTTCAAGCTAATGGGGGATGATGGGCAGAGGAGTAATTGAAGGGACCCCCCTCCAAGCAAAATGAGGCCGGGGAGGGGGGGAAGTTATATAAAAATAAGCCTGAATTGTGCAGACGAAGAGAAGGTGGTGGTGGAGTGATTTTAAACAAAGATGCTAAAGGGGGGAAAAAAGGGAAATGAAAAGCCTAGGAACAGCCCCTAAAAAAGGGGAGCAGAAATAAATGGAAGGGGGTCCCCAATAGGCTGGTTTGTGGGAGATGGAGGAAGGTCCCTTAAAAAACTAATTAACCTTGGAAAGGCCTGCAAGGTTATCTGGAGGGGGGGGGCATGGTAGCATTGGTGGGCTGAAGGAGGGATGGGGGCAGAGGTGGTCTTACCTGGTGAGAAAAGGCGATGGGTTTTGTGGGACATTTTGAGGAGTGATGTAGCTTCTTGGCACACAATCAATATTTTGCCCTTAAAAATGACTACGAGGGGGAGGGATAAGAGTTGGTTTTTGCTCAAGCTTTTGGAGTGGAGGCTTTTGGGTGGTTCGAAGTCCCCTTGATAATGTCTGGAGGGGATTTCTAGATTTGTCATGGGGAAAATAATGGCTTAGATGGGATTGCTAGCTGCTGCAAAGGAGGGGACCGCAGGGCTGGTTGCTGTAGAACCGCAGTTGCTCAGAAAGCAGACAGGAAAAGGCCCTTGTCCTTGAGAAGAGAGGATGCCTGCAATAGTCTTGGGGATTATGAGCAGCTGGCGAAGCTTACAGCCTTTGTGAGATGCAGCAGGAAGGATTATCCCCTGTTCTTGCTAGAGAAGAGATCCCGGAGTATAGGAAGATGGGTATGCAGAGTCATCAGCTTGTGCTCCCTGGCCTGTGCAATGGCTCCCTCTAAAAATGCAACTGCGTCAGAAACGCCAGGGGAATTGATAATCCTGATTAGATTTAAAAGGCGGATAGATGAGGAGCTTCAGTCCTTGACCTTCACTCAAGAAAGGGAGTACTTTCCATAGGTTGCAGAAATCAAATGCAAAATTAATGCCTGTCTATATACTGTATGATTTTTTTCCCCTTCTAGCTCCTTTAAACCTAGCTATTGGATTCCCTCGCTCTATTCCCTGCTCCTGTTTGAGAGGAAAGGGTTATTTTTCCCTCTTCTCCAAATCATACATATAAAAAAATTAGGTCCAAATATACCCTGATATATCCACACTTAAGTGGAAAAAGGTATTGTGTGACTATATGCATGAGATCTTCAGGCGTAGTTCATTTAACACCTGCACATTTTTTTGAAATGGAGAAAGTAAAAAAAGACCACGCTAGTTTGCTTGCTTCTAAATCCAGCTCTGATTGCACAGATCTGCCTTGTTGATGTCACTTTCTCACCGGCATAAAAAAAACTCGACAGGCTTAGGATAACCTTCCTCCATTTGTCAGCAGGATCCTAGGTAGCAGTACTGCATGTTTATAGTAAGAGTGTGTTATATTGTGAATAAAACCACCCCTCCCATTGCAAATTAGATGATGTAGCACAAGTGTGTTTCTTCCTATGACGCATATTTTTGTGCTCAAATATTTTGCCTATATTTGTTTAAAAGCCTTTAAAGCCAGTGATGGTTCTAAATTTAAGCATACAGAACACTGTGCTGAAATGTTTTTTATTTTATTTTAATTGCCACTAGTTGACTAAGCCAGAGTGGCCTGATTTTTGCACAGTTGCTAAGTCATGGTGGGCAGCCCACATTAAGCTTGATTGGATAGGAAAGTGCAGCTGGTGTCTGGCTAGCTTGTCTGCATTGGAGATTGCAGCAACAGCTAGGTGACTTTGGGGGAGAGATGGTCCTTGGATGAAATGCCTGACCTTTCTCTGATGGGGAGATTTAAGTCTTCAATGCTGTGGTGAATGGATCCTTTTGTCTAGGCCCCCAGAGGGAAGCATGCAAGCTGGGCTTCTTGTCTCCGCTATGGAAATCAGAAGCCAGCAATGGAGGGCTGGAGACAGATACTGGGTTGAGATAGGAGAGCCAATTTTCTAATTGAAAATTTAGAGTGCATTTGCTGTCAGCAGGATCAATGCGTCGGTACTAAGAAATTTCCACTTACATTTCTGTGGCTACAGTTGTGTGACATTACAAACACGACACCTACCCTACATTGTATAGAATTGGAATTCAGACAAACTGAGGGGAGGCCATTCTGTGCCAGTGACTTCTTCAAGGTCATAGTTGTTGCAACCATGATATTAAAAAAAAACCAGACTGCTTGTACATGACGAGGCTGGTCCTGGACTGGTACCTCCTTAATATGTTTTTGGGTAAGCTTGGCACTCTGTTCCTGGCCACAGAGTAGCACTGCAGCAACTGAGAGCCTGCAATGAGAATGAGAATGCATTCTTTTTTTTATGATTGGTGAAAGTTTCCATTGCATATATGAAAGATTGGAGCATCAAACATGGTATAATCAATTTTTACGTTGGTATGGAAGAAATATTTCCTGGGCTAATCTTTTGTGGCTAGCATTAAATCCCAAGCCATTGCCAAATATGCTTATACTAATAGATGCTGAATATGCCAGCTTATAGACACATTAAATAAAATAAATAGATGAACAGATCCTAGAATTACAAGAAGATAGCTCATATTCTCAAATTTTTGATTTCTATAGCAACAGTTTTCATAGCTGAACTGCAAGCTGTTGCTACTGCTATACTTCAGAAGAAAGGTTTCTTTCTTTATTTGGCTTTGCATTTAAGGTATGTATTCCAGCTTCCTTTTTGATAGTGCAGTGTTACACATAAATAATTACCTACTAAACAAAAAGATTGTCATGAATCTGTAAAGTGTTTTAGTAAACCGGCTAAAATGTGTTTTTGGAATACTGCAGAGTTGAATTGGCAGGGATGAAATGAAGATGGCTTCTGTTCTGTCTTGTAGTTGCCAAGAAGTGTTGTGCGGGATGCGCTGTCAGAACATGGTTTCAAATAAACACAAAGTCCCAGAGAATGTGTTTATTGGAACAAAATGTGTGTCTCATCGGATTACCTGGCTTAGTTTGATTTAATACAAGGGTCCCCAAACTCTTCAGCTCATTAATCCCTTTATGAAGTTTCAGATTATTCATCGACCACGAAACACATGAAAGTAATAAATAGTACTTTAATAACAACACACAACACAATGAATAATAGATAATAGTGACTTTATAAAATAAGCAATATTTAAAATGTAAGGTTTAACATACCTTTTCTTACTAGAACTGTTGATATCATTAATGGGAAGCCTGCATCAAAAAAGGGCATTGATATTTGTTGGATAATAGTGAATTTTAATCACAATCTTTAAGGAGCAATCTTTTGACACACACACACACCCGGCATTTATTTATCTTATTTTAAATAAGCTGTTTATTGACCTCTTGGATAGGCTCACTAATTGTTGGGGTTGATATTGACCACTTTGAGGGAGCCCTGATGTAACAGATCTGTGCTGGGAGTGAAAAAGTGCACTTTGGTTGGGATATCCCACCCCCAAACTTCAAGTTCAAGACCCCAAAAAACCTTCGAAGATACACATTTAGGATAGTTAATTGAAACCAAGTATTTTGCCCTATCCCAAGTTGTTTGAAGACATTACATTTGTCAGTCTGTGAATTGAAACATAAAAAGAAAATGAAAACCATTTTGAAAAGGATTCGTGAATGGAGATGGAGTGAAATGTGTTCTGATAATAGTTAAAGAATGCTCAGCTGAGAATATTAACTTTTTTTGAAATCCTGTTTCAGTGTCTCTAGGTAGAGAAGCAGTAGATAGGTCAGCCAGTATATGAAATCAGCGCAATAGTTCACCGAAAATGGATCAGTGTAGCACATCAGTTAGTGTCAAAGTGTTCAGGTAAGAAAATCACCTTGAAAGACTTTAAAGGTTAATTGTTATCTCCTCCATGAAGTTTATGGAATCGATATAATCAATGGTAAGATCTTCTGATTTACACCCTGAAACAGGGATGAGGAGCTTGTGATCTTTCATACATACATTGTTGAACTACTTTTCTCAGCCGCTTCAGCCGACCTGAGAAGTGGTGGGGATGATGGGAATTGTAGCCCAGCAGTGCTGTAGCGTGGCGGTGGGGGGCATATGTTATCCAATGCTTCATTAAAGGATAGCGGTATGCCTATCAATATAGAATATTGTACTGGGAAAGAAATGACTTTCATGTATACTCACAAACTAAGATCAATGGAGGGATAGATGTTAGCAAAAATAACATTTCCAAAATGTCCCTTTAGAAGCCTGCCCAGCCAGATGGAAATTAATTAACATCTACTTGTTGTAGATTTTCCTTGCATCAAACAACTTTTTGGTTGTCCTCTCAAAAATAATGATCTTGAATATTCTTTACATAAAGCAGGAATACCAGTATATCTGAGCATTCATTTTTGCTTGTTTGTTTTCAATTTCACAAATAATAGATCCGTTAGCTTTGAAAGAATTTGTAGAAACAGTTGGGGATCTTACGGTGATTGGAGTAGATATGTACATAAGATCTGCCATTCTTTCTCTCTCGGAATCTAAAGTAGCACCTTTGTCAAATTTTGACAAAAAGAATTGTAATCATTTTTAATATGAATTTAATAATAGGTAAACTATACTCATTGCAATCGTTGATCAGAACCCATGATTTACAAGCCATAATGGATGAGGTTTATATTTTGCATTAAGCCAAATGCAAACAAATAATAGAATGGCTTAGACTAGTGACGAGAGAAACCAGTCTACATGTGAATTGGCCATAACCACACTGGTTCAAGAGAAAAATAATTTCAGAGCCACAATAGAATCATTCTGATTGATCCCATGGAAGGTAAACATGCTAACTTTGAATTCTCAGAAAGTTTTTGTCAAGCCAAGTTACAAAAAAAAAAAAAAAAAAAAAAAAAAAGAGAGAAGAAGGAATGGAATCCCAAAATTAGGCTATATATGTAAGTTTTGAATTTGTAGTTAGAAGATGGAAATGTAAGCTGAATGCATCTGGCTAATTGTAGAATTCACTACATAATGTACAGAAGGATGACATAACTAGAATATTGATTTCAAGAATGTCCTTGAGAAAAATACATGCAAATTCTTGCTCCAGTGGAGATGTGGTAAAGATATTTACTGAGATGACCTTTCGGTGAAGTTAATAGGGTCTTAAATTATTGAGTTAGTAAAACTATTCATGCAACTGCAGTAGTTTTTTTAATAATTGAGATTCAGCTTGGAATAATAATTTTAGGGTGTGATGTTTATTGATTTTAATATATAGATGTAAATTACAGACACACACACACACACACACACACACACACACACACACACACACACACACACACAATAAGGCTATGCTTGAAGGTTACAAATGTCAACCAAGATAAATTTGCAATTATGTTTGCCCTTTTTGTGATGTTCATGTTCCTCCAGGCTTGAGATCAGTGACGGGTCTCCTCCAAAGATCTCTCCGGAGCCAGTGCCAGGTAGCCCTGAGTCAGAGGCAACACCCCAGCCACCCACCCCAGAGCCAGAGCCAGAGCCAGAAGCTCCTCCACCTCCACCCCCTCCACCGCCTCCACCACCTAAAAAACGCATGGCGGAGTTTGCTGTTGGAATCAATGGGTAAGCTTTTTTTCTTCCTTGCCCGGTTGATACTTTTGTATTCGAAGATGAGGTTGGGAGATTCTGGGAGTTAAAGTCCATACATTAGGAAACAGTATTCTTAGTTTCTTGAAAATGCCCTCCTAATGATAGAAAATGAAATGGATTATCTGTCTGTCTGTCTGTCTGTCTATCTCAACAATCATGTTCAAACACAGCCTTTGTGATTGAATAAAACTTGCTGGTTTGATTCCCTAGTGATTCTGCAGTCAGAATTTTTGAGTTGCACCATGTGATGGTTTACGTTAAGTTGGAAAGTTGCAGTGAAACCTAGGTGGAAGTGCAACATGAAACCGAGAGGCAAACCCCTGACTTCCAAGCCTCCTGGGAATCTTCCTGCTGTCTTATCTATCCGAAGGCCATAGCAATTTGCAGAGGCCACTTTAAAAACAGATATGGGCAGAGGTCATGCCCATGGGACCTGAGCTTACCTCCCTCACGCTGGCTTGAGAATTCTGGGAGATGTCTTAAAATTAAAAATTCCTTATGTGTCCAATCACACTTGACCAATAAAGAACTATTCTATTCTCTCTACTTTCTATTTTCTCTTCTCTTCTCTTCTCTTCTCTTCTATTCTATTCTATTCTATTCTATTCTATTCTATTCTATTCTCTATTCTCCCCTCTCCTCTCCTCAAGGTTGAGAAACATTGCACTAAAGGAAGTCTCTTTTTAAGTAATCCCTTCTGTTCACCTTAATTGTACCAAAGGGGTTTGGAAATGTGCTTTAATGGATGGGCTTCTTTGCTCCTGCAGATTTGGACGTATTGGGCGCTTGGTCCTTCGGGCCTGCGTGGAGAAGGGGGTCAAAGTCGTGGCTGTCAATGACCCTTACATTGATGTGAACTACATGGTAATGGCTTTCTTTTGAGACTACAAGAAACCTCTTGTGGAAATTAGTTTAGTTTCCTTCCAGGGCAGTTTAGTTTCCTTCCGGATATGAAAAGTGTCAGAGTTCATTGAAACCCTGGTAAGAAGGTCCTTCCTACATGTGCCCCATCTCTTGCTGTGAAATATGCTGGGATGGAGAGGTCCAGCAACAGAGTGTATTTATTTATCAGCACAAATAAAAACACAAATATATATATATATATATATATACACATACACACACACACATACATATATATGTATGTATATATATATTTATCTTATATATATATTATATATATATAGAGAGAGATAGATAGATAGATAGATAGATAGATAGATAGATAGATAGATAGAGATATAGATATATAGAGATAGAGATAGATAGATATAGAGATAGATAGATAGATAGATAGATAGATAGAGAGAGAGAGAGAGTGAGTTGTAGCCCTGCAATCTCGGAGGCTGCAAATGGACATAAATACAGACTGTTTGCCAAGCACCCAAATTGCAATCACGTGACCGCAGTGGTGGTGGGCGGATGTTGGAACTTTGAATCGAGGTTGTAATGGCCATTTATTAAGCAAGTATAAGAATCGGGTGCCCCACCGTGTGAAAACCCAGCATCCTTGTGCAGCTGTCAGATGCCTAGACAAATGGAGATTGGCGGTCTCTTTTTAGAGCTCTATCAAGCTAGAGGGGTGAGTGGTGCGGTGGCCTAGAGGTGGAGCTCTCTCCTCACAATTGGGAGACCGTGAGCTCGATTCTAGGTAGAGGCAGATATTTCTCTGGGCACAATGAGAATAGATCTGCTGAAAAAAAACCAAACTCTGCATTGGCGACAGGAAAGGCATCTGGCCAGCAAACACTCAGCTTCATTCAGTTGCCCAGACTCCACCCTGCAAGGGATTGTGGGGTCATTAAAAGAAGGCGATGATTAAAGCTAGAGAGGTGGCACAAGTTTAGTTCTCCTGGCATGATGTGGCTTTAGTTTTTTTCCTCCACAGGTCTACATGTTCAAATATGACTCTACTCACGGGCGCTTCAAGGGAGAGGTCAAGGCAGAGGAAGGAAAGCTGGTAGTGAACGGTTCAAAAATCGCAGTATTCCAGAAGTAAGTGGGAATAAGACGGAGCATAATGCATTCATTCCATTTCATTGTTTTACCCACTTAAAATATCTTAGTATTTTAATATTCTCAGTATGCCCAGGGAGCTTTGGTAGTTGGGCAGCTTAGAAAGACACTTATGGGAATATAACTATCTTTGTGTGCGTGTGTTTGTGTGTGCCCGCCCCCCAATCATTGTTGTCTCCTGGCGAAAGTCTGGATTACTTCTGCAGTTTCCCTGGCAACATTTTTCGGAAGTAGTTTGCCGTTCCCTACTTCCTTGGGCTGAGAAAAAAAGACTAGCCCAAGCTCACCCAAATGGCTTTGTGTCTAAGGTGGAATTTGAACTCACAATCTTGTGGTTTCCAACCCGCGGCCTTAACTCCTGCAACAAACTGGTTGTCTTATCTACCCTTACGAGATGGCAGTTTGAAGAAGTTGAGACTTTTACATTTGAGGCTGTTTAAACACTCACCTGTATAAGAGTGCACAACACTATTTCATGGGTTTGCATTAGTGTGGCCCCTGTGTGTGTAAGAAAAATGAAATGAAAACCAGAATTAGGCTCTTTAGCAAATTTATATAGTTGCCCCTCTGTCGAATGTGTCTTTGGAGATGGAGTTCTTATAATGCTTTGGTTTTCTGATGCCTTCCCAGAGCATCATAATTGCAGATTTAAACAGGGTGACTAGTGATATTAGAAGAAAACCAATGCTTTGGGCTCTTTGGGGAAGGGTAATCTTATCAATTCTGTCAGAGTTTGTTGCAGAAAAATCCAATCCAGAAAGCACACACAGATAACTGATTCAGCTGGATTCATTAACTTCTTAATTAACATTAACAGATAAATAAATGTATAATACCAATAGTAGATTCTTTCAACATGGTGGAAGTTACAAGCAGAACACAAGCAGGAGAGAACAGTTTCATCTCAGAGTCCAGAGCAGGCAGAGTAGTGTCAGTTTCTATTCTCAGCACAGACTCAGATCTGTTTAGGCTCCCATTGGCTGACTTAGTTGCTATACCTATTCATTGGCTGACCTTGTTACCATGTCTCCCAGTCATGAATAGTCTAACAAATTCTCTTCCATTTTGTACCATCTTCTTTCTCTCACAGTATGGATTAGGAGCTATAATGAAGCCGATTCGCTTTTCTGGATGCCGCATGTGTAAACTTAGCCAACTGCCATTTATTGCATAACTCATTGCTTTTCACAGCATGTAAATCTAATTGAGGTGCTCCTGCGGAAGGGTAAACCTTCAGTTAGGAGTTGCATACTTAAACAAGAAAAGAGCATGTGAATGTCAGGGATGCGTATGTTTCTAAAGGTCAGGGAGGAGAGGAGATTCCATTACATGTTCATCCAATTACTTGTCTGAAGCCTAGAGGCCCTGAAAGTCACCTCCTGCTTGAGTAGAAGTCCCAGTGGGCAGGTCTGAATAAAGATTGTCCTCTTGTATTTCATAGCATGAAACCAACTGAGATTCCTTGGGCAGATGCAGGTGCCTTGTATGTAGTAGAATCTACCGGCGTCTTCCTCAATGTTGAAAAAGCTTCGGTAAGTATCTTGAGGAAGGTTCCCTTCTCCGAGATAAGAACCAGTGTAATTCCCTTTCGTGCTATTTGTTGGGTTTCAGCAGATTTCACTTAGATGTTTGGTTTTTATAACGTGCCAGCACAGATTTCTGCTGCACTGGGATAAATCTTATAGTTCAGAGGTCCCCAAACTTGGCAACTTTAAGATTTGTGGATTTCAACTCCCAGAATTCTGGGAGTTGAAGTCCACAAGCCTTAAAGTTGCCCCGTTTGAAGACCTCTGTTCTAATGACTCCTTATTGAAGCTGTTTGTTCTACTGCCTGTGGGCTGCCAGAATTTGATCTTTTATAACAGAAATCTGCCATTTTTTTTTTCACAGGCTCATCTCCATGGAGGAGCCAAGCGAGTAGTGGTGACTGCCCCATCGCCTGATGCTCCCATGTTTGTTATGGGAGTCAACCATGAGAAGTACGATCCATCTACCATGACCATTGTGAGGTAAGGTCGAACTTGGCCAACTGGGGGAACGCGGCACGACAAAACCACGCTCGACTAAAGTGCGCCCGATTAAACCGCGTCGCTGACGTCATCAACAGGGCGACAACAGCGAGTGTGGAGAAAGAAGGGCGCTTTAAATAGCGCTTTGAAAGCAAGCCGATTCAAGTTAAGGTTAGGGTTAGGTTTAGGGTTAGGTTAAGGGTTAGGGTTAGGTTAAGGGTTAGGGTTAGGTTTAGGGTTAGGTTTAGGGTTAGGTTAAGGGTTAGGTTAAGGGTTAGGTTTAGGGTTAGGTTTAGTGTTTGGGTTAGGGTTAGGGTTAGGTTAAGGGTTAGGATTAGGTTTAGCGTTAGGTTTAGCATTAGGTTTAGGGTTAGGTTTAGGGTTAGGTTTAGGATTAGGTTTAGGGGGGTTAGGTTTAGGTTTAGGGGTTAATTTTAGGTTTAGCGTTTACAGCGTGCTTTTTTCTCCGCGCTGTTGTCGCGCTGTGATGACATCAGCTACGCGGTTTCGTCGAGCGCCCTTTAGTCGAACGCGGTTTTGTGGTGGAACCCTGGGGGAAAGCTTATGGGTTGACAGGCAGTGACCAATCTATACAAAATCAGTGCAATCCCTTCCTCCCTATAGGCAATTAAAATAATCCAGTACAAAGAAGAAAATGAAAGCACAACATAGCAATTTCACAAAAACAGACCCATATCTATTGAGCCTCTCCTAATATCCTGTCCTTGAAGCCTTTGTGTGGGGGGGAGCCAGGTTCTGGCAACCTTCTGGAAGGCCAAGAGGATTGTGGCCCTCTGAATCGTAGGAGGGAGGCTGTGCAATAAGGCAGGCACTGGCAGGTACTGAAGGCAAGTCTTAGCAGCTTTATTCACACCATTTAAGAAACTTAATTGAGTAAGATTGCTTTGCAATTTCATTCTGTTGGGTTATTTCATGGGCCAACCTATTGAGCAAACTCTTAATTGCGAGGAAAGATTGGGTGTGCTTTCTCAGCTAATATTCGAAGCTCATGGCACCCTTTAGAACAGTGTTTCTCAACCTTGGTGACTTTAATTCCTGTGGACTTCAACTCCCAGAATCCCCCAGCCAGCTGGCTGGGGAATTCTGGGAGTTGAAGTCCACAGGAATTAAAAGTCACTAAGGTTGAGAAACACTGCTTTAGAACTTTCCCCAAAGCCCTGTTAAACAATGCTGAATCATTGGCATGAATCATTGGAGAGATGATAGTTGTGTGTTCATCTTTGTTGGATTTGGGGATGGAGCGAAAAACTTAAGAGAACCGAAGAATATAGATCTGTGTTGAGACGTAACTTCATTATGCGAGTTGGTGGGGTGCCGAACAACATCAAAAAATTCAGGTTCATGTGTAACTCTTGCTTTCCAGCAATGCTTCCTGCACCACCAACTGCCTGGCACCTTTGGCCAAGGTCATCCATGAGCATTTTGGCATTGTGGAGGGCCTGATGGTGAGAACTATGTCATTCTTTCCAATGGGCTTATTCCTTTCTTGATTTATGGCATTTTTATACTGCCAAATTCCTAACATGAGCGCCAGTTTGATGTCACAGTTAAGGCACCAGGTTAGAAGCTTGGAGATGATGTGTCCTTAGACACAAAGCCAACTGAAGTGCTCTTGGGCCAGTTGTTCTCTTTCATTCCTAGGAAGAAGGCAAGGGCACACCACGTCCAAAATCTTGCCAAGAAAGCTTCGGGGATTTGCCTGTTGTCAGGAGTCGATATTGACTTGAAGGAACACACACAACAAAGAAAAAGAAAAGAAAATTTCATTGTATTTATTTTGTACAATGACAATAAAGACTATACTATAGAAAAGAAAAGAAAGAAAACCAAAGACAGCTAAGCACGCGGACACACACACACACACACACAGTCTACAAAGATGTAAAAACAATTTGATCTCAAAAAGAAAAAAAAAGGGTTAAAATGATTTTTTTCATTCCACGAAGAACACACTTTCTCCTTCCGATGAGGTCCAGATACTGCCTTTCCTTATAGCTATGGAGGTTTGGGAATAATGGATAATGGAGCTCCTCGGGAGATGGCTGGGTGTGTTTCGATTAATCCCACACAATAACTTTCAGTTTGCCAAGTTATAGAATTATAGCTGTCTTTCAGTCCTTAAATACCAGGCTTCCTAATCAAGTTACTGGGGGGGGAGGGCGGGTAAAATTCTGAGTATGGATGGCTACCAGTCATATTTTACTGTATTTGCTTATAGCAAAATCATTTGTAAATCACTTCTTCCAGTTTGAATTGATTTTTTTTTTAAAATTACTATAACTTTCCATAAGTTTTGGCATGAGGACCCGGACTGTGGGGGCAAGTTGCTGACTCAATTTGCTAAAAATTTGTAAACCGCTTAGAGAGGGCTGAAAGCCCTATGAAGCGGTATATAAGCCTAATAAATAAATAAATAAATAAATAAATAAATAAATAAATAAATAAATAAATAATATACTTCTGTCTTCAGCATTTGTGCATCAGTGCAGAAAAAAACAAAAGATTGCAAATGATAGCAAATACCCCCTTAAGTATTATGTATTAGTTCCATTTGTACATACAAAAACGGCCCCTTTAGGAAACCCAAGTGACTTGTTCAGATCAAATCTATTGTTGAAAAATGCTTTGCATCGTCTGTTCCTTACCAACTGACATTTCTGGTCTGCAGACCACTGTCCATGCTTACACTGCCACTCAAAAAACTGTGGATGGACCTTCTGCCAAGGCCTGGCGTGATGGGAGGGGTGCTCACCAGAACATCATTCCAGCTTCTACCGGTGCTGCCAAAGCTGTGGGCAAGGTCATTCCTGAACTTAATGGGTATGCAGAACAAATTTAACTTCTGAAAAGAGGGGGTGGGGGTGGCATTGTGCATTTGGGCCAATCCTAAAGATGCGACCATAAGAGATTAGCAAGGCTGTATTTCTAATTATTGATCATAAGAATGAGGGAAAACCATAGAACTGCCAGGATTTCATTCTGAGAATATTTCTCGGACACCCGGATGTTTTATATTATTTATTCTGTAACCTTTGATCATTAGCCATGCTTACTTGATGAAAGAATGAAAGAGCTAGTCTAAAACCCATCCTTACTTATTTTGAGTGAGTTAGATAGACTGCTGGCCCAGTGGGGTCAATCTACCCCAATGTGGTAGGTTGTTGATGTCATTAAGGAAATAATAAAGACATTAGCAAAATCAGAGAAAACAAAATAGCAGAGATTCTGCCAAATGATATTTATTGCAGTTGGCAATACTTAAAGGGTTGTGGCCTGCTGGCTGCTGGCCTCACCCGGAGCTGAATTGGAGGAGGAGGAGGCGTGGGAGTTAGGGTCAGCATCAAGGCAACCTGAGAGCTCCGAGGGGGAAGAAGGAATGGAGCTAGAAGGAGAGAGACAGCGGTGGAGCCTGGGCTGTCCATCAGATGAAGAGTCAACAGACCCCAGGTCTGGAGGTGGCTGATGAGGAAGAGGAGGAACAGCTGGGTCCAGTGCCTGACGCCTGGATGTGCCGAAGGCAGAGGAGAGGAGAACAGTGGAAATCTGTGGGCTGATCCTTGGGATAGAAGAGCCACCGCTGCTAGCGAAGCCCCACCCTAGTTCTGGGGATAAAAGGCAGGGGGTGGAGATGAATAAATGTGGCAGAGTATTCACCCCACTGCTGGACAGACTTGTTAGCCTACATTGAGAGAGAAACTTTTTGCTGGTGATGCTGGCACTCCTAATAAAGGAATCATTGATTTAAATAGAGAGTTTGTCGTGTTTAGGGAGCTGGGTCAGAACAACTTAGTTGGAGTCTTAGTCTTAGATGCCAGACTGTCAGATCTCACCCTCATTCCTTGAAAGACAGAGGGGTTGGTTGTAAGACACTTCAAATCTACACTGCCATGGGAACTGTTTCTTTCTCCTTTTAACGACCAAATCTCTTCTCCACCCCACACCAGGAAGCTGACTGGCATGGCATTTCGTGTGCCAGTGTGTGATGTGTCTGTTGTTGACCTGACCTGCCGCCTTTCTAGATCAGCTACCTATGCTCAGATTAAAGATGCTATCAAGAAGGCAGCTAAAGGGCCAATGAAAGGGATCCTGGGATACACAGAAGATGAGGTAAACACACTGTTTATGTTTCCGTTGGCGAGCTGCAGGATTATTTTAAGGTGCTCCGATGAGCTATCTTAAGCTTCAGCAGATTTAATGCAAGGCAACCTGTAGAGTAGACCGGCATAATGTGCTCTAACAGCTGATTGTTGTTTGCTTTTTGTAATAATGCCGACAAGTGGAAGCCCCTGATAAGGATCAGGCTAGGGAAAGCCACTGGTGGATTTCTTGCTGGTGGGAAAAACATCACCAATTGTTAACGTGAGTTGGGGTGAAGGAAGGAAAAGGGTGAGTTTTGATGGACAAGACGGTGGGTTTAACTGATCTGAGGAGTGGAGGGGGGTGGTGTTTCTGCTTTCTGTGCATTACCAGGAAGCTTCTGTCCACCCAGTGGATCAACTCTTGCCCAACCATCAGATTATCCATGGATTATCCTCTCTCTCCCTCCCTCGCTCTTCTTTCAGTCACCTGACTTACTCTTGTTCTTTTCACTCCTCCTTCTCCCGGTCACTCCATCTTACAGTCTTGTTTGCCGTCTCGCTCTTGTACTGTCTCTACAGAGGTGTTGTGTGTGTATATGTTTTGTGCTGAGAGGTGTGGGTGGATGGATTTCCATTCTTTAACCTGTGCTGCTTTGCTGGCAGTCAGAACATTTATTTATTCAGGTAGAGAAAGAGCTGGCATCAGATGCCCCGTGCTTTGTCATGCTGCTCAAGCCTTAATGCCCTCGGACACTTTTCAAAGGAACAGACTGTATCTGCAGCTGCTGAAAATAGCCAGGGAGGCCAGTGGGCAGGGAGACCGGTGCCTTTTGTGCAACTACTATAGTCCCAGTAAAGGAGAACATCTGTAGCTCTAGGAACTACCAAGGAGGAAACCACACCCCCACCAAAGTTGGCAGGGCAAATGACTATATATAAACAGGCAGGAAGTCTCATGCTCTCTGACAATGATGGTGGATTATGAAATATCTGCAACCAAACAGCCAAGCTCAGAGAGCAAGAATAGCAAACCACTGAAATGCCACAGATTGTGCCTATAGAAAGCTGAGTGGGGAGAAAATGGGAAACATCGTTTTAACCTTGAATCAGACAAATATAGTTAAGCAGCCTCAGCTATAGGCTGGAGATGAGATGATGTTATGTCATGAGGCCATGTCAATAATGGGAAATGAGATAGATTAACAGATTAACAGAGTTGGAAGGGACCTTGTAGGTCATCTAGTCCAACCTCCTGGCCAAGTAGGAGACCCTACACCATTTCTGACAGACGGCAGTCTAGTCTCTTCTTGAAGGCTTCCAGTGATGAAGCTCCCACAACTTCTGAAGGCAATTTCTGTTCCACGGGTTGATTGCTCTCACGGTCAGAAAATTTCTCCTTTTTTCCAAGTTAAATCTCTCCTTGTTCAGTTTCTATCCATTATTCCTTCTCTGGCCTTCAGGTGCTTTGGAAAATAGCTTGACCCTCTCCTCTCTGTGGCAGCGCCTTAAATATTGGAACACGGCCATCATGTAGCTATGAGGAAGAGGGGAATGTGTGGATAAACCTAAGGGCCAACTGCAGGTTGTAACAGTTAAAAACACATGCAATGCCAGACACCATTTTTGATAAAGGGTATATCTGTGGACTCTGTCCAAAATAGTGAACCCTTTAGCCAGGCTGCTTAATCATTCGGGAAAACATTTGAATTTGAAGCACTCCATTTCAAGTGGCAGTGCCCTTCTTCCTCTTGGAAGGGTTTGACTCACAAAATTCAAGCTTTGAGCCCAGGATGTTGGTTATTACAAGCGTCTCCTTCCATCTTCTTTGTATGCTGTAATTTTCTCTTCTTTGTTTGCAGGTGGTTTCGACTGATTTCATTGGTGATGAACGTTCCTCTATTTTTGATGCCGGAGCAGGCATCTCCCTCAATGATAACTTTGTGAAGCTCATCTCCTGGTAAGCTGAGCCCTTTGTTTCGACTCTCAGTTGAGCTTTCTAGATTTTTTTTTTAATTCCCTTACATACCATTTTAAGTATACATTCACATAATTGTTATTCTTCTTTACATTTATCATTTTTATACATTTATTATTTCATTTAATAGGTTATAATATACAGTTTGGGTTGCTTTGTTTACCATCCCTTCCTCCTGTTGTAACACCACCTTATTTTCCCTTTCTTTTCTCCCTCCCTCCCTTCTCTACTTCCTTCCTTCCTCCTCTCCTTACCCTTCCTTCTTCCCTTACCTTTCTTCTAATCCTACTCTTCCCCTTCCTACCCTCTCCTTCTCTTCCTCTCCCTTCCATCCTACTCTACTTACCTCTTTCTTCTTTCCCCCATCTTCCTTTCATTCTCTCCTCCTCTCTCTCTTTTCTATTATTGTAGGTGTCTCTTTCAGGTCTCTGTTTATTTTTCCTTGGGATGGTATTTCCACAAGCCCAAATATAATTTAATATAATTTCTCATTCCCTTACCTTCGCAAATTATCCTAACTATATTCCCCCCCTTGTATCTCGCTCTTGTATAGTATATACTTATATATTTAATATTTTCTTTTCTGATTTCCCTTTCCTCCCCCCCACCTTTCCATTTAACAGTGCATCGTCTGGGTTCTATATTTTCTCCTTACTTTCTTTTCTAGTTTCCTTTCTCTAGCCAATCATAAAATCTTCCCCATGTCTTGAAGTACTCCAATTCCTCTTTATCCTTTATTTTCATTATCAACCTATTCATCTCTGCACAATCTAATATCTTTTTTACTATCTCTTTATCTATTGTTAGCTGGTTTAGTTTCTAATTTGGGGCAAATATGATTCTTGCTGCTTTCATTATATGTATAATCAAGACTTTCAGTTGAGCTTTCCAAAATATTGTAGCTCATAAGGAAAATGGTCAGGGGATTATCACACGATCTTTTGCCAAGAGGAGAAATGCCCAACAAAATTTTCTTGAGTTGCTTTCCTTCACCAGTAAGGATATAGTTAGATGGCTTCAGTCTGTCAAAACACCAGGCCATCCCTTTTAGAGTTAATTTCATTAGCTAATGCTAGAATTCAAATAATGGAGACATATTGAACTGTAACATGGAAAATACACCTGGCATTTAAATGGATGATTTTCTCATAAGAAAATGAGAATGAAAATGAAATTCAGTGTAGAGAAAAGTAAAGTCTTACACTTAGGCAAGAAAAACCAAAAGTACGCATATAGAGTCGGTGAAAACAGGCTTAATAGCAGTAACTGTGAGAGGGATCTTGGAATCTTAGTGGTCAACCAATTAAATATGAGCCAACAATGTATGGCGACAGCCAAAAAAGCCAATGCACTCTCATTTAAAACTGGGATGTTTTCTCAATCCATAAAGTATACATCGAGCTTCACTTAGCATTAACCAGATTTGATGACAATTCCAGGCATTGAATGGAAAATGATTTTTAAAAATTAGTGTCTTATTACAAAGGGTCACTAAACAAGGTAGTTGCTAAACAGGGAGTGCCTGTACAACTACCACTGGCCTGCAACACATTATAATTATAGATTATAGTTAGGGCATTTTTTTCCTTAACTCAGTGTTCCAGAATCTGGAAAACCAAAGTATGGAATAACTTCAGAGAAGGGCATTGTATATCAAGAGTTGCTCCAGCCTTTAACTTTTATATAATGTCATTTGTGAATATACAGATTTGCTCATGTTTTTTTTCTCCCCCTGGCAGGTATGATAATGAATATGGGTACAGTTGTCGTGTAGTAGATCTCCTGAAGCACATGTACAGCAAGGAGGAGATTTGAACCCTGAATCCGAATTACATTCCAGGCTGTTCGATTAGAGGGCCTCGCCACTTTTAGTCAATAGGTTCTTTGCTTCAACCACAGAATCCCAAACACTGCACTTTGTGTAAAGCTTTGTGTGTACGTGTGTGTGCGTGTATCCGTGAGCGTGAATCCTTCTTTCCACAGCAGCTTATTTAGTGAAGATAAATTGCACCAAAGTTCCTCCCTGGAGAAAGGAGTCTACTCTCTGGGGTTATGCATTGGTTTGTGTGGCTGTAGCGTCTTCAAAGATCTTGCAAGTGTTCAAATAAAAACCACTCGAGTTAAACTGACCTTGATTTGTATCCATGTGTGATCTTAATGTCTTAGGGATGTGGACTTGGTGCTCTTGATCATGCCAAACAAAGATGCTTTAGGAGGTTTCTGAGCACTGGAAGCTGCCGCTTCCCTGGGAACCTCTGCTTTGCTTTGATTGATATTCATGGATGTTTTTTTCTCATAAGAAAATGAGAATGAAATTCAATGTAGAGAAAAGTAAACTCTTACACTTAGGAAAGAAAAACTAAAAGTACACATGTAGACTGGGTGAAAACAGGCTTAATAGCAGTAACTCTGAGAGGGATCTTGGAATCTTAGTGGACAATCAATTAAATATGAACTAATATTACGGCGGCAGCCAAAAAAGCACATGCAATCCTAAATTGCATTAACAGAGGGATACAATCAAGATCAAGTACTAATACCATTCTATAAAGCCTTAGTATACTAGGTGTTGTCTTACTAATGTTTATTATACAAGTATAATAAACATTAGTAAGACAACACCTAGAATATTGCATTCAGTTTTGGTCACCACACTATAAAAAAGATGTTGAGACTCTAGAAAGAATACAGCGAAGAGCAACCAAGATGATTAGGGGACTGGAGGCTAAAACATACGATGAATGGTTGCAGGAACTGGGCATGGTTAGTCTAGTGAAGAGAACGACCGGGGGTGGGGGAGACATGATAGCAGTGTCCCAATATTTGAGGGGCTGCCACAGAGTGGAGAGGGTCAAACTGTTTTCCAAAGCAACTGAAGGCCAGACAACTAATAATGAAAATTGAACAAGGAGAGATTCAACTTGGAAATGAGACATTTTCTGACTAAGCAATCAACCAATGGGAAAGAAGTTGCCTTCAGAAGTTGTGAAAGCTTCATCACTGGAAGAGACTTTCAAGAAGAGACCGGACTGCCATCGTTCAGAAATGGTGTAAGGTCCCTTCCAACTCTTAATCTGTTAGATAACCTGTTAGAAAAATTCATGTACTTTATACAACCGCATCAAAACTACTGGTATAGCAATTGATGGTTCGAATTTACAGAAATCAGCATGGATTACAAAGGCTAAGCAAACACCTCTCTCTTAAACCGCTCTTCAATCGTGTCAAAGGATTCTGACCACAAGAGGTCATACTTCTGAATGGAATCATTTTCTACATGCAGAAGAAAGAACTATTTGGAGATGCAGCAATGATCGGGGTTTTATTTTTTTAAGAAAAACACTGTTTACTCAAGGCAACTGGTAAAATGGTAAATATGATTTAGTATTTTAGTATTTTATTAATACTTATAGGCCGCCCTTTTCCCTAAGGGGACTCAGGGCGGCTTACATAAAATAAGGGAGGGGGAAATACGAAACAATAAACATAAAACAATACATAAGAATAAAATAGTACACAACATTCATTCAATATTCGGGAGGGGGCAGGTTGTGATCTTGGGATGATGGGGAATGTCTCTAGTCTGTCTTTACAATAGGAATCAAGAGACCCCAGCTCAGATGTTTAGCTCAGATGTTATTGAGATACAGCTCCTAGCATTCAGTTTTCACAGCTCCATGTTCTGGAAGACACTTGATAGGAAACTTCTACACTCCACACTTTTTCAAATCTTAAACGCTGCAAGAACGCTAAGCTATTTTGCTTAAGAAAATGCAATTTCTGCTTCTAAATTTGTCTTAATGCTAATAGTAAAGCTATTAGTATTTTCTTTTTCTATGTACGTACAGTATTACACTGAATAATCACTGATTTGTTTGATTTCAAACAGTATAAAACAACGCCACTCTAAAGGAGAAATCAAATCTCATATTGGCAAATAAAATGAGGCAAAAATACATGTATTAACATAAAATTGCAACCCATGAGACACCTATAAAATTACAATCACTGATTGCAACTTAACATTAAACAAGCAAGCATGATACATACATGGGCAGGAGAGCTGTGGTGGACATTAAAACCCATGATTTATGGGTTCAGCTATAACATAAGCTATATTTAATATTGATACACCTGAACAAATGACATTACAGCCTGTCAAGCTTATATTGCACAGTGCACACCTCACTTCTTTAGATTGACTGGCTGACCCATTCCTTCAATTTCTAAGGCTGCACAACTGCAAGCAATTCGGTGCGGCCCGGAAAACACGATAAAGGAAACTGAAGTAGTAAAAAGCTAAGAAAGTTATGCTTTAAAGGCTTTCAGGGATCACTGCTTGGCAAAAAGGGATTTTTCCAAAGTTCTGAAGAAACTTCTTGGATGAGAAGGGAAACGCCTTAAGGATTGCAACTTTCCTGCGATATACTTTTCGTGGAAGAAATGCAACAGATGAGATTTCTGCTGCATTTCTGCAACATATCCAGCCTACAAAACGAAGTGGCGAAAAGCATTTTCTACACTTTCACTGAACTCCCGTAGTCCAAACTAGATTCGAGAACTACAACTCCCATCCATTTTGTCACCTCCCGACAGCAATTCCCAGGATGCACCGCTCGGCAGGCGCCCTCCTCTCTCTCCCCCTCCTTTTTGCTCCAGCAATCCTCCCCACACGCCGCCCTTCGCGTTAAGGCCGACGTGATTTAAATGACGGACTACGACTCCCGCCATGCAGCCGCCCTTCCTTCCCCCTCCCGCGACCAAACCTCTAGGCATTATGGGGATTGTATTGCGTCGCGTTCCCAGAGCTCTATGGAAAAAGGAGGGGGCGGCCGCGGGAAAGAACTACAATAACCACCATCCAACCGGGCGCCGCGGCGGGCGCACGCGCAGATGCCTTTGAGGAGGAGGACGTGTATGTGAAGGGAAAAGAGGACGGGGGAGCTTGATGAGGGAGGAAAAGGCTTTGGGGGGCTTCCCTCAGCGGGGAGCTCCGTAGAGAGACGCGGGTGCATTTCTGGGAGCGCTTCTCGAGCGGTGGGTCGGGGTGGTGGTGGTGCTGGCCCTGAGGCGCTTCTAGTCGGGACCAAGGGCAGCCGTGTGTGTGTGTCCGTCCGACCTTCCCTCTGTGTGTATGTTTGTGTGTATCCGACCTTCCCTCTGTGTGTGTGTTTGTGTGTGTGTGTGTATCCGACCTTCCCTCTGTGTGTATTTTGTGTGTGTGTGTATCCGACCTTCCCTCTGTGTTTGTGTGTGTGTGTGTGTGTGTGTATTCGACTTTCCCTCTGTGTGTTTGTTTGTGTGTATCCGACCTTCCGTGTGTGTGTGTGTGTGTTTGTGTGTGTGTTTGTGTGTGCGTTTGTGTGTGTGTATCCCACCTGTTTGTGTGTTTGTGTGTGTATATCCGACCTTCCCTCTGTGTGTGTGTGTGTGTTTGTGTGTGTGTGTGTATCTCCGATCTTTCGTGTGTGTGTGTGTGTGTGTATCCGACCTTCCCTCTGTGTGTTTGTATCTGACCTTCCGTGTGTGTTTGTGTGTGTGTATCTGACCTTCCGTGCGCGTGCGTGTTTGTGTGTGTGTATCTCCGACCTGCGTGTGTGTATCTGATCTTTCCTCTGTGTTTGTTTGTGTGTGTGTGTATGTGTGTATCTCCAACCTGTGTGTGTGTGGGGCGGGGGGGGGGGTGTAACTGACTGTCCATGGCTTGCTTTCAATCCGCTTCACCCCTTCAATCCTGTCTCCCTGGCTGAGGCTGATAGGGGTTGTAGTCTGCTGGAAGGGAGGTCGTTGGGGAAGGGCAAATTGGAATGTGTGTGGGGGGGGAGAAGGACACGTGTCTGTGTGCGTGCGCGGAGGCTCTGGGTCTCCAGGTACTCCTTGACTTGCAGCAGTTCACTTAGTGACCAAAGTTGCAACGGCTCTGAAAAATCTTAGGATCCCCTCCCCTCTCCCCCCCCCAGTTACAACCTTTGCAGCATCCCCAGGATTAAAATTCCGATGCTAGGCAACGCATTCATATTTAGGACCTTCGCTGTGTCCTAAGGTCACACAATCCCTTTTTACCACCTTCTGAGCGGCAAAGTCACTGGGAAGCCAGATTCTCTTAACAATTGGGTTGCTAACTCATCCACTGCTGGGATTCACTTAATAGCTTCAGTTACAAGAAAGCTTGTAAAATGGAGCAAAGCTCACTTAACAACAGAAATGTTGGGCTCAATTGCAGTTGTAAGCTGAGGAACACCCCCCCCCCTTGTATAAACAAATCTGTCACTTACAACAGAAATGTTGCGCTCAATTGTCGTAAGCCGAGGAACCCCCTGTATTACTATTGATTGATTGATTTTTTTTCTCCCCATGTCTCTCTATAGGAACATCACCACAGTACTAGGTGGCAAAAGCCATCCCACCTGGTCCACCTGTGTGCGAAGATGACTCTTTTCCACTTTGGGAATTGTTTTGCCCTGGCTTATTTCCCCTATTTTATCACCTATAAATGCAGCGGCCTGTGAGTGTCTTTCTTACTTGGAAGAGCGGTGTGTGTGTGTGCATATTATGTGCTGATGGTGACTGCAAATGAGAATTTGTGGCTGCTTACAACATCAGGGGCTGCGCTGTAGTTCATAGACAGTCTCTAAACCAGCGTTTCTCAATTTTGGCAACTTTAATCTGTGTAAAGCTCTACTGCCTGAACTCCCCAGCCAAAGTTGCAGAGTTGAAAAAACTTAGTCCTTTAGTCCCCTTTATGATATTTTTCTGGCAGATTTTAAGACCTAATAGTCTAATGTATCATTTTTTTTTCTTTTTACTTTTTACATGGCTGTCTGGGGAATTCTGGGAGTTGACGTACACAGATTTATAAAGTTGAGAAACACCGCCTTAATACTGCAGTAACTGCTGTTCAATGCACCAGGAAACCTTTACAGCTAAATAAAAAAAAATCCTTTTAATATATCTTACCAGCAAATTAACCTTCTCTAACGAAAGCCAAGTTGCCATTTCACAGCCAGAAGCTCATGCTTGCTGGGCCAAGAGCTAAGCTAGCTTCGCCCACACACACAGACTCCTGGCTAGGACTGTTGCAATTTGCCCCTGGCCGTTCCCTAAGGTGCAGTAGTTGCCTGGCAAGTGAGAAAAAAGGGGAGTGGGCTCTCCTCTTGCCAAGGAAGAGGCTGCAAACTCTGAGCTGGATTCCTGGCTTGGAAGAAAATCTGAGGGTGGCTGGGCAAGAATGCATGCAGATATATAAAAGCGTGGCACGACAAAACCGCGCTCGTCAAAATCGCGGTGATAAAATCGCGGCGCTAAAGCCGCGACGTCATCACCGCGCGTCATCACCGCCGCGACAACAGCGCGGCAACTGAAGGGCGCTTTAAAACGGCGCCACGGCAGAAAGCCGACTTCAATTAAGGTAAGGGTTAGGATTAGGTTTAGGGGTTTGTTTTAGGGTTAGGGTTAGGGTTAGGGTTAGGTTTAGTGTTAGGTTTAGCGTTAGGTTTAGCGTTAAGTTTAGGTTTAGGGTTAGGTTTAGGGTTAGGTTTAGCGTTAGGTTTAGGATACTGAGTGCTTGGGAATGCGCGAATTTGCCCTCTGCAATTACGTCATCGCGGTAGGGTTGCGTTTTTCCTTAGCGCTTAGAACGGCGCGAATTAGTCTTCACGCTTATGTCTCCGCGGATAAGGGCTTCGCGGATTTGTGGTGGAACCATATAAAAGTTGCCAAGGTTGAGAAAACACTGCTTTAAATGGTGCTTTGGGAGTTTACACCAGGCTGCAAAACCATGTGGTATTTTTTAGGATGGTGCAGCAGCATTTTCATTCATTCATTGGTGATCAGCGTATGGTGCAATCTCCAGTGTAATGCTGTGCAAAAATAAGACATTTTATCCAGGGTATGTTTATGCTGTTTCTCTCATGCAGGTCAGAATATAATGCCTTCTGGCGATGCGTGCAAGCAGGAGCCACCTACCTCTTTGTCCAGCTATGCAAGGTAATGGGGTTAACACTTTTTTTTTTTTTTTTTTTGCTGAAGGAGGGATGAAGGGCTGAATGCGAAACTGGGTGCACAAATGTGAGGCCTGTGATGGCAAAACGCTGCAGTGGACTATACTCTCTCTGTCTTTTACAGATGCTGTTTTTAGCTACATTCTTTCCAACCTGGGAAGGTGGTGCAGGAGCGTACGATTTTGTTGGAGTAAGTGGGGTTGTTGGCAAGCAAGGAAGAGTCTTAAAAGTTTACATTTTGCGTACTGCCAGGTGCTCAAGAGACTGATGTATTTACAAAACAAAAATCCAAAGGACAGTGATTTTTTCCCCCCTCCCCTGGTGGATTTTTTCTTTGTACTTTGTCATTCTCCAATATGAATCTTGTGAGTTTGGTGATCTGGAGCTGTGGGGGCTGGAGCCTTTTTTGAAACTGAAATTTCTATTTTCCATTGATGGGGGGGGGGGGAACCCTATGCTTGAAAAGGTTAGCATCCTCCTCTTTGCTATGTAAAATGCTCAAGGCGGCAGAAAGTTTTGTTACATAAGTATTTACTTTCCTTAGTAAGACCGTCTTGCTGAGAGAAATACCTTTTGAGTGTAGAGTAATTTGGGGTTTGAGTACTTTCCTTGGACAGGGGCAAGTGAGTATCGGTATATTTTGCAGATCTGTAGCATAGTAATCTCACGTCCATTAGCAAATAATAGTTGGAGCATAAGTATAAATACTGGCTGCTACTGCCTGTAGATCCTGTTCAGGGACCTAACTAAATGCTCTTACTTTGTTGGGTTTGGTGTGTGTGTGTGTGTGTGTTTGTGTGTGAAACTTTGGGGTTGAAACACGGAGTTTACTTGCCTGCTTCTGAGCGTTGACTTGTGTTTCAGGAGTTCATGAAAGCTACTGTAGACCTGGCTGACTTGGTGGGTCTCCACCTGGTGATGTCCCGGAACGCGGGAAAAGGAGAATATAAGATCATGGTCGCTGCACTGGGCTGGGCCACAGCGGAGCTCATTATGTCTCGGTGAGTTGGATTTATCACTGCTCACAAAAGGGATGGGAGAAACCAGGTTGGCATTTGCTTGCCCACATTTTTGATGCCGGCTCAACAAATGGCAGCCTGCAAGGCTGCGGTGCAAAGTTTTGTGTCTCTGTCTTTATGAAGTTTCCCGTCCTAATTGCCTCCGTGCTTCCAACAGATGCATCCCACTGTGGGTGGGAGCTCGTGGCATCGAGTTTGATTGGAAATACATTCAGATGAGCATTGATTCCAACATCAGCCTGGTAAGTATTAATTTTCTCCCTGTTTTCAGTTGCGCTCTAAAATAATACCTCATGTGACAGGATTAAATTACTGAGGACTAGGAAGATGGTTTTTTTAATTTACTGAGAGGGGTGGGTTTTTTTGGTAATGTATATAGATTTGCCTCCTTGCTAGAGACATTTGGATTGGCAGTCCAGCAGTGGTGGGTTCCGGATCCCGTTGCAACTGGTATGGTGCAATGGAGCCGGGCGTCTACTACATGAACACGCGCAGCGCGTGCGTGCGTACTTACCACCTGGGACGCTCCGTGACTCCTCTGCGACACTCCAGCTGCTCAAATACTGGTAAAGAGTGCGGGCGGGTGGGTGGGCCCTCTGGAGCACCATACCGGAATGGTCCTTAGTGCTCCCGGCAGGCCCCGGTACGCCCGTACTGGGGCGTACCTGTCGTAACCCACCACTGCAGTCCAGTTAAAAATATCAATCCGTCCATTAAATTTGTGGATCTTTGCATGTAAAAGAGTGAAATAAAATAATATTTCACAGACAGGATGCTCATATACTTTAATGCATTTATTGAGATTTAATTTTAAAAATATATATCATGAATATATATATATATATATTTGTTCAAATTAAAAGACTCCATCAGAGCTGTAATAGAGCTGGGAAGTAAGAGATCGTTCTGTGAACGTGGAACTTTCTGCAATCAAACACGACTCCAGCAAAGAATTCCCCAAACTGTTTCTTTGATGGAGGAAAAACTCTTACGGCCGTATTTCTCACCTGTGGCCATTTGAAGATGTGTGGACTTCAGTTCCCAGAATTCCCCAGCCAACCATTTTGGGAATTGAATTCCACACGTCTTCAAGCTTCTAATGCTGAGAGACACTGGTGTAAGGAATTGGGTTCCCCATCCCCAAGAGCTAAAATGGAAACTGAGTGAACTTTAGAGGTCAGCAAAATACCAAGGAGGAGCCTGAAGTTAAGGATTTTGTAAAGGAGACAATCAGACAAGGACAGAGCTGGTTAGCTAGCTAGCTTTGGAAGAAACATATTTGAGTTTTATACTGCAGTGTTTTATAAATCCCAGTTGATATATGGATGTCAGATGTAACTGCTTGGCAGTTACTGTATTTTTTGGAGTATAAGACGCACCAAAGTATAAGATGCACCAAGATTTTGAAGAGGTAGACTGCAGATCTCCTAAACCCTCTGCACACCTCATTTTTTTGTGAAAAATGGGGCATGCAGATAGTTTAAGATGCTTGCAAAGTGCTCCTGGGGACTGGGGAGGGGGGGACAAAAATGAGCAAAAAAAAACCTGTTTTTCACAAAAACGGGCCCATTTTTTGCAAAAAAAACAAAACAAAAAAACAGGATTTGCATATGCTTTGGGAGGCATGTAGAATTCTCCTGGGGGCTGGGGAGGGGCAGAAATGAGCAAAAACCAGTCTTTTTTTTTGCTCGTTTTTGCCTTCCCCAGCCCCCAGGAACACTTTGCAGGTCTCCCAAAGCCTCTGCACGTCCATTTTTGCAAAAGGGGGCGGGGTTTCACGGGGCCCAAAATGCTGTATTCAATGTATAAGACGCCCCTGGATTTTCACCCTCTTTCTTTTGTTTGGGGAAGGTGCGTCTTATACTCAGGTTTTGGAAAGTGTTTGGAAGTCTTTCCTTATCCCTCGTTTTGTGCCCTTTCAGGTTCATTACATCGCCACCGCTGCCCTGGTTTGGATGTTCACCCGCTACGATTTACCCAAACATTACCGATTGCCTCTTACTTTCCTCCTAGGTGTCAGTATCTACAAAGCCTTCTTTATGGAGTGAGTGTTCTTGGTGCAATTAAGGTGGCCGAGGGAGGTTACCGGGGTGTGCGTGTGTGACAGAGAAAACCTTGGGAACTTCCAGATCCTTGGTTCAAATCCTTGTTTCCCCGTTCTTTTATTTTCTGTACAAGAATCCTTTCCCCACCCCCCAGAACTGAGTAACCTTTTTGTATAAGTGAGAAATTGAAGCTGGGCCTTCCACATCTTCACCATGGCTCCTTTAAAACCCTTCTTCTCAAAGAATCGAGACTTTCCTTTGCTCCAGTGCTTGGAGAACCTCCCCAGTATTTGTGCTAGGTCAAAAAGTAAGAAGGGGGGGGGGGGGGCTTTGATTAAAGCCACCATCTTGGCTTTTTTGTTTTTAACCCTCCCCTGCCCAGTAGATGCCCCTCTCCTTGGCTACGTTTGGTTGTATTCATCCAACACCGAAAGCCATCATGTCAGCTTGTTGGGTCTTTATATTAGAAAGTCAACATTTGTTTATTTTTATAGTTAGTAGCTGATCATGTGTGTGATTTGCAGTATCTTGGTTCATCGCGATGTACAAATCAAGCTTGGGCTTTTGATGCAATAGTGGGACTTTTTTTCCTGCCAGCTTTAAAGTCCCAGGCCTCAATTACTTCTCTCTGCTTTTCTAGATCGTTCGTGCACGTCTTCCTCCTGGGTAGCTGGACTGCACTTCTGGTTAAAGCGGTGATCACTGGCCTCCTTTCCTTCAGCTCCTTGGCTCTCTTTGTCACTCTGGTACACAGCAACTGAAGCGCCACCAATTATTAACTCCCAACATGAGAGACCACGTCTTTGTACATCCTAAGACAGCTCAGCTATGGATTCTGTTTGTAAAGACACACAGGCCTTTGCACTGCCTTCCTGCGGTGAGATCGGTTCCACTGTGGCAATTCCAAGAATGATGCTAATTTAAAAAAAGTATTATTTATACCTTGCCCAGTTTGAATTCATTTGGCTCTTCTCTACACCTGTGTCTCCAAGGTGGGGCGTGGGAGGAGTCACTGTATGGGTATTGTTACGGCCCAATTGCCTGGAGACTGAGGTAAATCTGAGGACACTCCCTCTCTTCCTTCTGGTGACTCCCCAGATTAACCTCAGTCTTCGGCCTAACAGGAGCTATTAAGTGATTCTCCAGTGAATAGTGTTAGTTAGGATATTTTCGTAGTATTATTTTCTCCCATTTTGCAGCATCCACAGGATTTTCTCACAGCTTTTATTTTATTTTTAAATTTTTCCATCTTTCCTACCTCGAATTTTGAGCCCTTTCCTGCCTGCCTAGGCGCGATCCACGCTCGTGCAGATTTGCAGGTCCCACAGCACTGGCTCCCGGTGAAGGGGGGGCGGGGGGGCAAAAAGCCAAGCCTCGCAGCAGCTGCCCTCCGGAGGTGAAGAGGAAGCCATTGGAGCTACGAAGACTCTGGAGGCAGCGAGAAGAGGAAGGAGCAGCTCAGCGGAACCGCTCTAGGCATCGGACCGCGTGACACTACGATGATGTTTATGCAACCCACTAAGCCAACAGGACCCGTACAGAATGATTTCATATTCCTACCCTATTCAACCTTAGTTCTATTGTGTCGGCATCCATAACCAGACACAATAATATAAAAATTACAGTACGTCATAAGATCGTCATACACAAGGTAACACTTATTATAACATTGGATGCAAGTACATCAGTTGTGTTACAGGCTCCATTATTTGCATCGTGATGTATCTGGCACTGTTCACTCCTAGAAACTGTTGCTCTACTATCTAACCTAAAGCTGGACGGGGGGTTGGAGATGCTCAAAGGTAAAGGCACAGTGAATTTTAGTAACACTTGAATTACACTTGAAGCTGAGGTTATTTAGGCTTTGGTGTGTATAAAGGTTCGCAGGCAAAACCATATGTAGCTGGGGATAAAATGGCAAAGTTAAAATTAGGGCTTTTTATGGTTTCGCCTGTCATGGGGACAGTAATAAAGTGCACCTTTATTTTCCTTCTTGCATATGGCAACAGTGCATGGATGCTCATGATGGAGGATGCGCTGATGTAGTTCCAAGTGGTAATGAAAAACACAGGATCATTTGGATAGTCCCAACCTTCTGAGAGGTCCCTCTTCTCTGCATGATCTTCTCAACAAGAGTTCTCCCTCTGCAAACCATTTTTGTTTTGTTCAGGAAATGTGAACGGTAACTGGCTAGATTTAGGGGGCATTATGGTGACACTCTTTGGAAACCCTCTAGTCCATGTGGGTATATATATCTAATTATCCTCCATTTGTCTAAAGCAACAGAAGTGGAAAGATTCATTTTTGTCCCAGGGCATATATTATACTTATCTTTTAAAGATAATAATCTATATGTATAAAAATGGCTGTGTGTGTCTATGTATGATCCAGCATATCTCTGGAATGCCTCCAGCAATTTTAACCAAACTTGGCACACAGATGATTTACTCTCTGGAGAAAAAAATACTGTGGGGGTAAGACAGCCCTAACACCCCTTGAGGTGTGTGTTAAGATGCAGCCTGTGGTGCCTTTAAATGGCTTCTACTGTACTGCCGTAAAATGGCTTCTACTGTGCAGCGCAGTGGAGATACCATGGTAACAGCTTCACAGTATTCCACCAGGGGGCTCCCTGTAGTAAGGGGAAAAATCCAACATTAGAAATTACATTCGGTCCGGAAATCCCCCCGCCCCATAAATAAATAGCTGGGGAACACCAGGATATCCGCTAGTAATTGATAAATATCAGCAAGTACAGTTAGATGAAGTACACTAGCCCAAAGTCTGACTTGGCGTATTTTCTTCTGCAGGATCAGGGTTCTTAAAAGCCATTAAGTGAGACTTTGTGGGCGATCCTTCCCTTTAATTGAGCCAAGGTGGCGCAGTGGTTAAATGCAGCACTGCAGGCTACTGCTAGATCAGCAGGTCAGCGGTTCAAATCTCACCGCCTCAGGGTCGACTCAGCCTTCCATCCTTCCGAGGTGGGTAAAATGAGGACCCAGATTGTTGGGGGCAATATGCTGACTCTCTCTAAACCGCTTAGAGAGGCCTGAAAGGCCTATGAAGCGGTATATAAGTCTACTGCTACTGCTACTGCTATTAATTCAATCTTACAGTTACCTCCACATAGGTGAGCAAATTGACTGGAGAAAAAATGGAAGGGTCATTCTCTTTATTCATAAGGTGGTAGCCAGGGAGGAAGGGAAGTCTCACAAGTACAGGAGGTGGTGGTTTGTGGTGATGTATGATCTGCCCATTTGATAACTGATGAATGATTTCAAAACAACACCATTACGCAAACAACAAAATTATTTACTTGCATAATAAAGTATAGTGCAAGTATATAAGTCATGTTTGCCTGATGCCGTCATGAGGCATATATTGTTTATTTATTTTTCTTACTGCAGTCCATTGGGCTATAGCAGTGTTTCTCAACCTTGGCAAGTTGAAGATGTCCGGACTTCAACTCCCAGAATTCCCCAGCCAGCGAATGCTGGCTGGGGAATTCTGGGAGTTGAAGTCCGGACATCTTCAACTTGCCAAGGTTGAAAAACACTGGGCTAGAGGGTAATCAGAATTTGAAGGAATGGAGAATATAGCTTCAACGTCTGGTTATCTTGAACGTAGACTGCTTGCCTGTGTGTGAATTTCTCTTGCTTTCCTTTCATCCACTGTGAGAAAGTTCTTCTGTGTAATCTTTATGCTTTGGGAACGTCTAATCCAAGGAGACCAAAAATCCAAACCTTGCACAAAGTTGAAATATGCTAAGGTGCCATTACATATCTTATAGTCGGTATGGTTTTTAAATTTTGCTTTTCCTATGGAGAGGACAAACGGAGGCAAACCACTTACTCAACCTGCTCAGCTTACTCTCCCTTGAGGTCATATTGCCTCGTTTGCAGGCCTTGGGGTTTGAAACCTGTTTTTTTTAAAAATATTTATATGTATAAAAGAAACCACTTTATATCTCTACCAATGTTTATATTTGGTTGCCATCTCAAGGACCGTCCGTTTCCCCATGCATATCAGCATCCCCAAATATTTTTTCTTTTTGATGGGCAGATTCTAGTCCCAGAGTAGCTGGAGGAGGACATGTGGGGAATGGAACTTCATCATAGGAAGGGTAAGGAATTCAGCAAGCTTGGTTGAAGGTGTAGCTAACGAAGAAAGCAAATCCCAAGGTTCCTTCTGACTGTAGTACTTTGCACCCACAGGGAGCAGCCCAGGCAGCGTAACTCTCTGCCCAGAGTTTCATCTTTAGTAGTACAGTTCTTTGTCCCACCAACCTGGAAGAAAGAAACAACAGGGGGATCAGGTTGAGGATGACGGTGGCATCACTGATGCCCACGGCAGTTTGTCAGACGATGGAAAAACAAAGAGGTGTACCCTTAGTAGTACAGCACTACTTCTGAGTGATCCAGAATTGGGAATTGCAGTAGAAGATGTCTGAATCAAACCTTCTGTGAACTTTATGTCAACTTGTGCTTCCCTCCTCTCCTTACCCATTCTCGTAACTTACTTCCAGGGTGTCTCCGGACTCCCAATTTTCGGATTTCGTCATACACAAAGATGAGAAGTCCAAATGGTAGAGGCACTAACCACCACTGGAATCTGGACGGGGGGAGGGGGAGACAAAAGAATGGACAAAGTTAAGCTTAACAGCTTCAAAAGTTAGCCCATTGAGCTGAATCTCATCTTTGAGTGAAGTGGCTTGAAGGAGACAGGAACTGAGCATCGTTCTGCAACACAAATACGGCCCCAAAGCTTTGTTTTTCAGTTTGTGATCTGTGCTTTCTCCTGCTGGGTCCCAGGAAAAAGGGGGACAGTTGCAATGTAGGGCTGTAGTGACTGCTGTCCTTGGTGCTGAGCTGAGCTGCAGGAAGTTCCCTCTTCTGAGGGAACTTGCTTTTTCCCACTTAGCTAAAGGGGAGAATTGGATCAGGAGGATTAAGCTGTAGCCTTCTAGCTCTTTAACTTCTCATTGTCTTTCCCTGTGTCTATACTTACTGTTGTTATAAGGTGATGTGTAAATGAGCTACTCTTGCTTTGCTGAATTTGATATCTAAATGTTTGATGGGATAGGAGAAACAATAGACAATGGAAGTGCAGCTAGAGGAAAATATATGTTAGAGCAAATTGAGTAAGGATTTCTAAGATATGAGGTGGGGTTTCCTAAAGAAACAAGAAATGGTTTGTGAAAGAGAGGCAAAATAACTAGGTTTTAAACCAGTGAAATACAGTGGTAAAGGTGTTGGACCAGAATGGGGAGACCCAAATTCTAATCAACCTTCAGCTATAGAAGCTTCCCTCTATACTGTGGGCTCCCCACCACACCACCCCTTCTCATCCTTACCTACCTCATAGGATTATTGTTTGGGGAAAAGAATTGGAGGAATTCGAACTAGAGCCTGCCTTGAGCTCCTGTTATAAAGAGTAGATTGCAAATCAAATATATAAATACAGTCATTGATGTTTGCATACTGCAGTGGACAAATCTATATCTCTATGCTTCATGTTTTGGTTTTTTGTGTGTGATTAGTCGAGATTGTTGTGTTTTGTCTGGGATTTTTTTTGCTGAGTTAGCTAATTCCTGAATAAAGGGTAAAGTGTCCGGAGAGCTGAGATTTATAGGCATGCTTAGAGTGTAGTAATATCGTACAGTGGAAAGAGAGAAGCAAGAATGTGGGAAGAGAAGGTTGACTTGCTTATTCACGTTTGCCAGAGTTGCTAGGATTCTTATACGGTATAGCATTGAAAGCCATCTCTTGTAAACCACAAAGCAACACAAAACAAACTACACAAAATCATGCATCTGAGGTTTTGGGGAGACACGTTCAGAGGTGGCTGTGGGCTTTTCTAACTAACTGTGCCCTGTAGCATGTCTTCGTGAGAACTTTTGAGACGTGGTTTTGTCATGTTAGAATACCAATGGATGGAAGTTCTTACCGTATGGGCATAAAATTGAAGATATTGGGCATCCCAGGGCAATAACAGAGGAAGCAGCCCACACAGATCTGGAACACAATAGCAATCACCAAGACCTTATTTCTGAAAGAGAAAGAGATGAAAAGGGCTGGATGGAAGATGTGTGTCTGTTCTTGATTTCTGCTTTGAATAGACCAGAATTGGGTGATGGTCATTGATCATTGGCAGAACTGGATCACTCAGTGGAAAGAAGCCAATTCCAGGGTAAGAAGGCAAATATTCCTACTCTGTTGTTGAATTCCCAAAATTGTCAAGTTTAGGGAGAACTCAAATTTGATCTTGGATTGGGTTGGAAAATGCTTTGTCAATTTTTCTGGGAAAGAAAGGAGCTTATTCCCTCATGTTTGATACAGATTTGCCTATCACTACCCTGTTTCCCGAAAATAAGACCTCCCCAGATAATAAGCCCAATTGGGTTTTTGAGTGCATGTGGTAAATAAGCCCTCCCCGAAAATATTGCAACACAGCAGCAGCCATGAGGTGACCACGCTCACTGCCTCCTGCACCTCAAAATAATAAGACCTCCCCGAAAATAAGGCCATTATGGGGGTCAAAAGAAAATAAGACCCTGCCTTATTTTCGGGGAAACACGGTAACACCATTTGGTCAGGAAAACACTCCCCAACCAACACAAATTCAAAAACTAAGAATGAGAGCAGGAGTTTAAACAACAGATTGAATTTGTTCGGTTGGAAAAGTTAAAAAAGATTCCAGCTGTAGTATCTATCAGCAAAGTTAAATTTTGTGCCATTTGCCTACTGGAAAAATTATTTCTAGTAAGAACCTCCTTAGAGATGTAGAATATTTGTAATCCTTCCTATTATATTATAAATAGCATTTTTCCAATATGAGTACCAGTTCTTCAGTGAGCCAAGTGGGTTCAAGGTAACAGCCTAATTCAACTTTTCTTTCGATATCTCAAAGTCACCACTGAATTGTTGGACAATCCTGAAGGTTCCTTCATATTAATATTTTGTTCACTGATCATATTTCTGTCAACATCTCCAAGCAACCATCGGCTACTATCCTTTTGTTCTGATGTATAGTATCGCAACATAACAGACGTGGATTTCAAAAAACATGTTCCTAACTGTGCCAGTATAGGAAGATCTCACTTGGAGCTGTGATCTACCTCAGTGTTTTTCAACTACTGTGCCGCGGCACACTAGTGTGCCGTGACATAGTGTAAGGTGTGCCGTGGGAGAATTACTTTATATTTAGTCAATATAGGCACAGAGTTAAATTATTTTAACATTTTCTAATGGTGGTGTGCCTCGTGATTTTTTTCATGAAAAAAGTGTGCCTTTGCACAAAAAAGGTTGAAAAACACTGATCTACCTGAAGAATCCTTGCTGGAAGACAGAAAGTCGCCGTGTCTTGCGGATAAGCACATCTGCAATCTGGCACATCTCAATGCTGATGAAGAAGACAGTATAGCAAGTGTACTCTTGGTAAAGACGCTGTCCAAATGTCTGGGAATAGAAAGAAACGGTGGTGGAAAATTCAATAGATCAGCCATCAAATAACCCCGAGAACTGCTTAAATATTTTTGAGGTTCTAAGACAATACAGAGTATTTACGTATTCTTGTATCCGTCATCAGACGTTGGCGATCATGTTGGCAATCCTATTTTTATCAACAGCTGCATGAAAAAGTGCTGCTGAGTTTTGTCCAAACCAGTCCCTGATTTACTGGTTTACTAATAGAAGAGAATATTTGCAGCTCAGGGTTGAATGGTGGCGTCCTTGATGCTCTCTGATATTGATTGTTTTCTTGCAGACATTTCATTACCTAACTAGGCAACATCATCAATGTTAGAAGGGAGCAGGGTTTGTTCTCTATATACCAGTGGCTTGCCCTGTCAGTGATAGCGGGAGTGTTCTACCAATTCATCAGTGGTGGGTTTCAAAAAAATTTCGAACCTACTCTGTGGGTGTGGCCTCCTTTGTGGGAGTGGCTTGCCGGCCATGTGACCTGGTGGGAGTGGCTTGCCGGCCATGTGTTTTCTTTCTTTCTCTCTCTCTCTCTCTGCTTCCTTCCTTTTGTCTCTGTCCCTTTTTCCTTTTTTTCTTTCATCTCTCACTTTTTCTTTTTTTCTTTCTTTCTTCCTTTCTTTCTCTTTCTCTCTCTGTGTGAGTCTGTGTGTGTGTGTGTGTGTGTGTGTGTGTGTGTGTGTGTGTGTGTCAGTGGTGGGTTTCAAATTTTTTTGGAGTCTCTTCTGTAGGTGTGGCCTGCTTTCCTGGTCCACTGGTGGAACCTCTTTTAACCTGTTCGGTAGATTTGACAAACCGTTTCTACCGAACTGGTGCGAACTGGTAGGAACCCACCTCTGCAATTCATGCAAACAAGCTAAAAGTAAACAATCTAATCAAGGAATCATCAAGAACAGGGATCTCCAACCTTGGTAACTTTAAGACTTGTTGACTTCCGACTCTCAGAATTCCTGCGAATTGAAGTCCACAAGTCTTAAAGTTGCCAAGGTTGGAGACCCCTGATCAAGAACACTCCCGGTTGCCAGGTTGGGTAAACAGATGTCTTGAGTTGCAACAGTTGGAACATCAGGTTGGGAGTGGGGTTGGTCTTTCTCATCTCTACTCACCCACTCTTGGCCATAGCTGTCTTGAACGTCCTGGATGTGGTCATTCTCCCAGGCGGCTCGAAGCCCTACGCACTTCAGTGGGAACCAGCCCTCTTGCGCCATGGCGGTGAAGTAATCAACAAAACCAGCACATGACTGGATAGCTCCTGCGAGGCAAAATGGGTTTCTGGTCCTGCTGCACTTCGACACCAGACTTTTAAGCCAGGGGGTTTCGGTATTTGGGTGAGCACGTTTTGACAGTATATCGCAAGCACTTTCAGCAAATGAGCCAAAGCAAGGAGGTTGCACCATTGCAATCTCTTCCAGCTCTTAAGGATGGTCTTTATCACTGTCCTAGCTTCTTGGCGCGAGGGAATATTTATAATAACTATTTCCTGACTTCTCTGTCCTTCCAGCTATTTTTTAAAAAAAATAGAATAGGTCCATTGAAGTGATCCAGGAAATGGTATTCCTCAGCATTTGAAAAGATTCTTAAAAAAAAAAAGAGAGGGCAGAAACCTCATGTTCCTTACAGGTCAATAAAATATATTGAGAACTGTAGATCAAAGCCTATCCTTGATGCCATTCACGGCTAGATCAGGCTTTCCTAACCCAACATTCTCCTGCAATCTTGGCACTCCAGTACCCATAATTCCCTACTGGTGTAGGAGATGCAATCCCCCCTGGTACATCTGGTGTGGCTTTGTTTCTGTTGGATAAAGCTAATCAAAACCTATTCTAGTGAACGATCGAAAGCAACAACACAAGTTCGGATGTTTATTTTAAAGTTACATTAAAAGCACTTTGCTCTCTAGCAAATGCATTCTCTTTCTTTTGCTAGCTCTAATAAGCGCTAGGTGGAATCTTCTTGCATGCATACATACCAATCTGGAAATAGGAGTAGACAGCTAGAGCTTCATTGACCAGACGGTCCTGTCGAGGATTTCGGGGCTTCAGATGCATGATGTCGCTCTCAGCCCTTTCATAGGCCAGAGAAACTGAAGGGAACTATGGGGGAGGACAGAATATTTAAAATAAGCATTTGGCACACAAGAATAGCTTTAATTTCACCCCGAGTTGCTATGATGGACTGTGAAAATTTGGGGACTTTTGGTGGTGGATGAAAACCATTTGGAGCAAGAGTAGGTTTTAGACCTGTAAGGTTGGATTCATACAACACACTTAACCTGACAATTGAATTTATTTGTATCACTCGGGTTTACCTTAACCTAATCAATTAGGCTAAATTGGTCTAGCCTGGTTACCTACCTCAAAATTAAAACTATTGAAAAACAACAACCCACCTTATTAACTCATAGATACAGCGGGTGATTGCAACAATGATACTGCCTTAAACAAGCTGGGTTAACACGTCAGGCTAAGCCAACGTGTGAGTTTTGTTTCAAAAGAAGTGACTTATGCATCGGCAAAATGGGACCCACAAAATTAAAGATGGCTTAGAGGGGTGTGTGTCTCTTATACTGCTTCCTGCAAACTTTAGTTTGGTCCTTGAGGACTTACAATATCTGTGCACAACTCGATGAAGAGGATGGTGATGCAGCCAAGGGGAAGAGGGACACTGACGGTGATGTAGATCAAGTAGGGAGTCAGCTCTGGGATGTTCTTGGTCAAGGTGTAAGCAATGGATTTCTTGAGGTTGTCAAAAATCAGGCGCCCTGGAAGGGAAACAAAGAGGAAAAATGCAGAACATGAATGGTTTCTTTCTATGTGCGGTAAGAGCCACGGTGGCGCAGTGGTTAGAATGTAGTACTGCAGACTACTTCTGCTGCCTGCCGGCTGCCTGCAATTTGGCACTTTGAATCTCACCAGGCTCAAGGTGTATTCAGCCTTCCATCCTTCCAAAGTTGGTAAAACAGGTAAAACAAACTTGATTTCATTGCGGGCTGCATCATGGTTATATTTGACCTCGGGGACTGGGGTGGGCATGGCCAGCTTGATGCCACTCATGTCAGGGATGCCTGTGATGCCCTGAGTGCTCCACCAGCGAAAATGGGCTCCTGAGGTCCATTTTCGGCCATGATGGCCTCCTGCAGCCCTCCGCCAGTGAAAACGGAACTCAAAGGGGCCGTGTGGGACCCCCTCAAGCTCTGTTTTCATTGGTAGATGGCTGCAGGAGGCAGTCATCGCTAAAAACGGAGCTTGGGAGGACCGAAAGCTCCATTTTCACTGACAGAGGCACCATGGGGCAGTCCGCTGTTTCCAGGGTGGCTCGTGGAACTGATATAAGCACCCTGTGGGTTGGATCTGGCCTGTGGGCCTTGGGTTTGACACCCCTGCAATAAAACAAGGACCCAGATTGTTGGGGGCAATAGGCTGACTCTGTAAACCACTGAGAGAGTGCTGAAAAGCACTGTGAAGTGGTATATGGATCTAAACACTTGCTATTGTTTTAGATGTGTGAGGAGGACAACTTATCTCAGAATCTCCCTAGGAAGGGATCCTTCCAGGAACTGACCTTGCTCAACTCCGGTGACAATGGAAGCAAAGTTGTCATCCAACAAGATCATATCGGCAGCATTCTTGGCTGCATCGGATCCAGCAATGCCCATCGCGACTCCGATATCGGCTTTCTTCAGCGCTGGGGAGTCGTTCACCCCGTCTCCCGTAACAGCCACAATTGCACCCTGTGGACAAGAGCGAGGCGTGTGGGACTTAGGGTTGTACGAACGGGATTCAGAACAAAGATTTGTTAATGGGCAACCCTTCTCTTTAGTATTGCCATGCTGTGTCTTTCTTCTTGGCCTTCATTCTGGAAAGGTATAGTTACGGTATTTTTCCCTGTAGGAGACAATACTTTTTCTTGAAAACATTTACCTAAAAATGGAGGGGCATCTTATACACGTGGGGTGGGGGTGGGGGTGGGGAGCGAGAGAAGAACAGCGGTTGCGAAACTGCTGATACCTTATCTCTGCAAACTAGCCTCACGAGCGAAACTTCTGATTGCAGAGACAAGCTAACAGGTTTCCTCCAATCATGAGCCTTATGTAACTGATGTCAGCTGATGCTGCAGACATCCCGTAGCCAGTACCCAGATACGACAGGGGGCGGTAATGTCGGAGCGGTCTGAGCCCATAAAAATGTCAGATAAATAAAAAATAAGTACCAGTACCAGTAAGCGAATGTCTTACTCTGCAAAATAGAATAGAATAGAATACAATAACAGAGTTGTAAGGGGCTTTGGAGGTTTTCTAATCCAACCCCCTGCCTAGGCAGGAAACCCTATTCCATTTCAGACAAATGGCTATCCAACATCATCTTAAAAACTTCCAGTGTTGGAGCATTCACAACTTCTGGAGGCAAGTTGCTCCACTGATTAATTGCTCTAACTCTCAGGAATTTTCTCCCTAGTTCTTCTCTCCTCGATTAGTTTCTACCCATTGCTTCTTGTTCTACCCTCAGGTGTTTTGGAGAATAGTTTGGCTCCCTCTAAATGTCTTCTACTGTGTTTCCCTGAAAATAACACAGGATCTTATTCTCTTTTGACCCCTTGGTCTTATTTTTGGGGAGGTCTTATTATTTTTGAGGTGCAGGAGGCCCCTTAACCTCAGCCCATGGATCAGCTGATCCAGAGAGTTCTGTCTCTGTTTCTGGCACACGCTTGCCAGCCCTAGCATCACTCAGCCTGCCCCTCTTTTTGCGGCTGCTACTAAGAGGAGGAGTGTGGTAGCTAGGGTTAGCGGTAGCAGCCTCCGTGAGGCTGTTCCACATGGATAGCAGATGCATGGGGGGGGGGCGCGTGGAGCATGTTACCTCCTTCCTCCCAGGAAATAGTGGGGACCAGCTGAGCATGCAGTTAAATATTTTAGGGAAGGGCTTATTTTTTAAGGGGGAGGGCTTATTTTAGCGCATGCGCTCAAAAGCCTGATTCGGCTTATTACCTGGGGAGGTCTTATTTTCGGGGAAACAGGGTATTTAATGTTTAAAATATTGATTTCTGAATTTTGGGTAAGAAAAGTGTGTGTGTGTGTGTGTGTGTGTGTGTGTGTAGCATGGGCCCATCTTATAGATGGAAAAATACGGTACTGTATATACTCGAGTATAAGCCTAGTTTTTCAGCCCACTTTTTGGGCTGAAAAAAGCCGCCTCGGCTTATACTCGAGTCAGTGAAAAATTTGCCCGAAATGGAGGAGAAAAAGGGGCGGAGCCATGCCGCTGGGTGACACTCGTGAATGGCCCAGTGCCCCTGTGAGTTTCCCCTCCCTCTGTGTCAGTTTGCCGCGCAGCGCGCACTGCACCATCCCCCCTCCTCACGTTCTAATGTAATGCAGGGCTGTCTTACGATTCCCCTTCCTCCCCCTCCTGCCGCTCTGCAACGATGTCCCACCTCCTCCTTGTTATGGCAAGCAGCCACATAGCGATGTCCCACCTCCTCTGGTACAGTGATCCAATGATAGGAATCACTGTGCCGTGTGTCATAGGAGGCGGGACATCGCTCCCGCGGCTGCACGGGACATCATCATCACAGCGGGACATCAGCATCATGAGGTGAGTGAAGTATTTCAT
This sequence comes from Thamnophis sirtalis, assembly GCF_051295495.1. Taxonomy (NCBI): domain Eukaryota; kingdom Metazoa; phylum Chordata; class Lepidosauria; order Squamata; family Natricidae; genus Thamnophis; species Thamnophis sirtalis. The sequence goes on along the minus strand of NW_028261393.1, from coordinate 9,849,739 downwards.
TGAATACACCGCTAGTTTACTGTTTTTCTTTGAAATAAATATTCAAAAACATTATTGGTATCTATTTTTATTTTTGAAATTTACCGGTAGCTGCTGCATTTCCCACCCTAGGCTTATACTCGAGTCAATAACTTTTCCAGTTTTTTGTGGTAAAATTAGGTGCCTCGGCTTATATTCGGGTCGGCCTATACTCGAGTATATACGGTAATTGGAAGCAGAACTGGTCCACCCAAAGGGAGCAGAGATTGGGTGCTGTAGGCATTTCTATATATCCCAGAGAAAAACAATTAAGTACACTTGCCCATTCAGCCGAATATATTTCACAAAGCAATTATGAAGATAATTGAAAAAAAAATGGCGACACTGCCTTGTATTTTCTTTGGAGGAAGGGAAGGATGCAGGCAATTACTTAATTATGGACCATGTCCATGTAATAATATGCTTAACTTGTTTACTGGATTCCTCAAAACCCATCTGGGAAGTTGAAATCAAATTATAAAGCAATCGTGATTTATGGGGGGTTACACAAATCAATTATCTTCATGATGGTCATTGGCAAGCCTTTATATGTATTAAAACCATAAGCAAACCCCCCCCCCAAATCTAAGAGGAGAATTATCAACACTTGGTATTTTGTAAAAATGCTATCACTGGTTCTGTAAATGTTCTGGTTTCAACAGCTGGGAAAGTAAAAAAAAAGGGTGTCAAATATATCTAGTTTTTTATAAGAAGTTTGGCTCTTACCAATTTCTGACAGCTTTCTACAATGATGAGCTTCTGTTGTGGAGAAGTGCGAGCAAAAACCATCTCTGGATGCATCTTGAGGATCTCAACCAGATCTTCACTTTCCATATCTTTCAACTGACCTCCATTGATCACACATGCCCGGGCATCCCTAGGAACAAGAGAGAAACCCTCTTCAAGATTAGGAGGTCTCCCAATAGCACCCCAGCAATGTCATATGACTTCTTCCCTTGCACAGAATATCTTCCTTGTTCGGTGCAGCTGTCACTCAAAATAGCTCTTTAACATGCCTTGTATTAAGATGCTCACCGCTTGTTAACCTGCTCCACGGGGATGCGGAGGCGAGCGGCGATATCTTCGACAGTTTCGCTGCCCTCTGAGATGATGCCAACACTGGCAGCGATGGCTTTGGCGGTGATTGGATGGTCTCCTGTTACCATGATCACCTGGGGGAAAAAATGGGAGGAGTGGGTGAGGATTTTTAACAGAGATTAAGAGAGTTGGAAGGGACCTCGTAGGTCAACTAGTCCAACCTCCCGCCCAAGCAGGAGACCCTACACCATTTCTGACAGATGGCAGTCCAGCCTCTTCTTAAAAGCCTCCAGTGATGAAGCTCCTACAACTTCTGAAGGCAACTTCTGTTCCATCAGTTGATTGCTCTCACTGTCAGAAAATTTCTCCTTATTTCTAGATTGAATCTCTCATTGATCAGTTTCCATCCATTATTCCTTATCTGGCCTTCAGGTGCTTTGGAAAATAGCTTGATCCCCTCCTCTTTGTGGCAGCCCCTCAAATATTGGAAGACTGCTATCATGTCTCCCATAGTCCTTCTTTTCAATAAACTAGGCATACCCAGTTCCTGCAACCGTTTTAGCCTCCAGTCCCCTAATCATCCTGGTTGCTCTTCTCTTCACTCTTTCTAGAGTCTCAGCATCTTTTCTTATAGTGTGGTGATCAAAAGTGGATGCAGTATTCTAGGTGTGGTCTTACCAAGGCTTTATTAGTATTAGTACCTCCCTTGATCTTGATTGTATCCCTCTGTTAATGCAATTTAGGATTGTGTTGGCTTTTTTGACTGCCACCGCACCCTGCTAGCTGATATTTTATTGGTTGTCTGCTAAGACTCAAAGATCACTCTCACACTTACTATTATTAAGCCTGCAACAGTTGTTTCTAAACCTATTTGTCACACTAACCCAAATATTATGGGAGCTGATGCCCAACATATCTAGAAGCTTCAGATTAGGAAAGGAGCATTCTAGGATCTTGTAAGATTTCGATGTGTTGACGTCTAGCTTTCATAGCATTACTATGCTCAAGACTGGACTACTGCAATGCGCTCTACATGGGGCAGCCCTTGAAGAGTATTCGGAGACTTCAACTCGTCCAGAACGCAGCCGCGCGAGCGATTGTGGGTACACCTCGGTACACCCACATTACACCTATCCTCCGCGAGCTGCACTGGTTACCGATCAGTCTCCGGATATGCTTCAAGGTGCTAGTCATAACTTATAAAGCCCTTCATGGTATTGGATCTGGGTACTTGAGAGACCGCCTGCTGCCAATTACCTCCCACAGACCCATTAGATCTCACAGGGTTGGCCTCCTCCGGGTGCCATCTACCAGCCAATGCCACCTGGCTATTACCCGGGGGAGGGCCTTCTCTGTGGCAGCTCTGGCCCTCTGGAATGAACTCCCCACAGTGATTCGAACCCTCACCTCTCTCCAGGCCTTCCGAAAAGCCGTCAAAACCTGGCTTTGCCGGCAGGTCTGGGGGTGATGAGTTCCCTCCCCTCTCAACATGTATGGTTGTGTGACTGTTGTCTACTTTTATTATTTGTATTTTGTCTTTTATGTTCCCCCTTTCCCCCCCCTTGAATTGTTTGCCGCCCTGAGTCCTCCCGGAGAAGGGCGGCATACAAATAATAAAATACAATACAATACAATACAATACAATATTTTCACAACCATTGACGTCATCAGAACATCTGATGGACTTACCCGGATACCTGCAGTACGGCATTTCATGACGGCATCCGGCACAGTGGCTCTAGGTGGATCAATCATAGAGATAAGGCCTGCAAAGCATAACCCACTAGTGGGGAAGTTGGTTTCATCGCTGTCAAAGTGGTAGCCACGGGGGAACTCATTCTGGGGAAGGTAGAGGTGACAGAAACCTATGGACGAGAGGGAAGCATTGTGTGACCTACTTCATAAGCCCATAAATCAAGCTACTTATTCAACTATCAATACAGCTCCATCTTCACTTAGCCCACTGTGCTCAAACTTGGCATTTGGTGCTTCACTTCATATTTCAGGTTTCTCACAATCCCAAGTAGTTGATACTGTTGAGGGTGTTGATGGATACTTGGGCAGTTGCCATACACAGGATGAAGCTCAAGAAGCTTTCAGGCATTGTTTAAATTTCCAGAATGTTGCTCATGTAAAATACCTCTGAGAAATTGTTGGAGAGGTTCAGTGGTGGCTCCATGCTGCTCACGAGAGCATAATTGCTACCTGGAAGGGTCCAACAGGTCAGTGAAGGAGAAGGTCCAGAAAAGAGGGCCTTTTGTTGAGGTTCTTCTCAAAGATAAAACTAGCCTACCAGTAGGGAGTTGTAGAGATTTTCATTTTTTTAAAAAATACTTAATGAAAACTTCAATCATTGATTATTTCTTACCCAGCACACGCTCGCCCAGTCCACCAAGGTCCATATAAGCTGTTTGGAACGCTTCCCTCCATTGCTCGTCAAGGGCCAACTCCTGGCCCTTAATCATAATGGTGGAGCAGCGTTCCAGGATCCTCTCGGGAGCACCTTTCATCACCAGCAGATGGCGCTGGTCTCTGGGATCGTCAAGCTCATGGACAGACAGCTGAAAGTAAGGGAAGACCATAGAGTCCATGAGATTTGTCCTTTAGCCATTGTGCAGCTTTCTAGCTTCTTGGATAGCGGCAATGAACTAAGCAGGAAGGAATGGAGTCTGGCTTTAAATGCCAGATTCATTCGGTACTATTTGAATCAGAGTTCCTTTTGGTGGCCCTTGCTGAACTTCTTGGAAACCAGGGAAATAGAAAGTCACCTGGAATTTGTTGGTGGAGTTGAAGGGAACCTCACAGACTTTCTTGTAGCGTTCCCGGTACTCCATGACGTTGCCGAGGGTGATTTCAGAGAACTTCAGTAGGGCTGTCTCTGAAGCATCTCCAATCACAATACGCTGGGATTGAAAAGGGAGAGAAAACAGAGAAACGGGATCAGCACCGTTGACGTGCTGGGTGAATTTGCATTTATACTGGATCAATATTTATCAGCTTTGGCTGCTTTAAGATGAGTGGACTTCAACTCACAACATTCCTCAGAAGGCAAGATGGTTAAAATGAGATTTGGGTAGCTGGTGCAGAAGAAACTTTTCTAGGTTTTTGATTGCCCCAAACTTGGGTTTGACTTGAACAGCTGACCCAACCTCACTGCTTTTCAAGTGTGTTTCATGATAAGCCTCATCTTCTGACCTTAACTGGTTTGGTTGAGGATGCGAGGAGTTGCAACTGAATGCCTATGGTGGACAAAACCTCAAGCCGTTATGCCATGCTGGGCAGTGTTTCTCAAATTTGGCCACTTTTAAGACATGCTGGTTGGGGAATTCTGGGAGCCGAAGTCCACATGTCTTAAAGTGCCAAGTTTAAAAAAAATTGGCTTAAAGCCTTCCCCATCAACTTTGCTTGTCAGACATTTGCAAAAGGAGATCGCTTACAAATCCATTAAAACCTTAAACCTTAAACATGACCTCCGGGACCGGTTGCAACGGGACCTGGCATCCACCACATGAATGTGCGGAGTGTGCGCATGCGTCTTTACCTCCGTGAACCTCCACGACACTGAAGCTGCTCGGCGGAGCATCACACAGGCGCCATGCGCTCCATGCACAGAAGCACCGAAGAGCTCAAATACAGATAAGGAGTTTGGGTGGGCAGGTTTGAAGTTTCATTTTATTTATATGCCGCCCTATTCCCTAAAAGGGACTCAGGGCGGTGAACAACTCCAACAGGAAGGGGAACATGCAAATACAAAATAGACGTTTAAAATGACCAACAACCACACCTGTCGAGAGGGGAAGGGAGCTCATCAACCCCAGGCCTGCTGACACAGCCAGGTCTTAACGGCTTTTCGGAAAGCAAGGAGAGAGGTGAGGGTCCGAATCTCCAGAGCACCATACCGAAATGGTACCCGGTGCTCCCAGCAGGAACCAGTACACTTGTACCGGAGCGTACCGCCTACAACCCACCACTGTCCGGGACACTGCAACTGTCATAAATACGAGTCAGTGGCCAAGTGGGTGATTTTTGATCACGTGACCACACGGATGTTGCAACAGTCTTCTAAGGGTGAAAAATGGTGGCAAGTCACTTTTTTCAGTACCGTTGTAACTTTGAATGGTCACTAAATGAACTGTTGTGGATCACCGGTATATGATTACTCTTTTGTCATGTTCTCATTATACCAGTGGTGGGCTGCAGTTACATTCACAAGTGGTTCACTGGTTGTGAGCGCGCACTCACGCCCGCTAGCTTTGCTCCCACATACCCCTTTGGGAGTGAAACGGAGCTTCAGAGAAGCAGGTAATCAGCTCAGGCAGCTAAGGTAAGTAAAGCAGGGGCTGTGCGAAACTCACCTGGCAAGGAGGTTGGAGGGAATGAGCCAGAAAGTTAGCTATAAATGGATAGCTTAGCACAAGGGCAGGTGTGCATACCCAGCCAGCCAGTGGTGGGATTCAATTTTTTTTTACTATGGGTTCTGTGGGCGAGGCTTGGTGGGTATGGCATGCCTTGGTGGGCGTGGCAAGAGAAAGATGCTGCAAAATCCCCATTCCCTCCCGATCAGCTGGGACTCTGGAGGCAGAGAATAGATGGGGGCGAGGCCAGCCAGAGGTGGCATTTGCCGGTTTTCCAAACTACTTAATTCCAGATTGCTTCTCTCTTTGATTAGTCTCCAACCATTGTTTCTTATTTTCTACTCTTCTTGTTTTCTTTTCCTCTCTCCTTCTGCCTTTACACTTGCTTATTTTTAAATTTGTTCTTCTCATGCATGTTTTGACATTTGTCTCCTTGCGGTGGCAGGATTCAATTTTTTTTTACTACTAGTTCTGTGGGCATGGCTTGGTGGGCATGGCATGGCTAGGTGGGCATGGCAGAGGAAGGATACTATAAAATCTCCATTCCCAACCCACTCCAGGGGAAGGTGACTGCAAAATCCCCATTCCCTCCTGATCAGCTGGGACTCGGGAGGCAGAGAATAGGTGGGGGCAGGGCCAGCCAGAGGTGGCATTTGCCGGTTCTCCGGACTACTCAAAATTTCCGCTACCGATTCTCCAGAACTGGTCAGAACCTGCTGAATACCACCTCTGCAGCCAGCGATCAAAGCTAAGGGTTCTCCCGAACCCGCGCGATCACGCAGGAGCCCACCACTGCACCATATGCTAAATAAATAAATAATGATCCCTACGAATGCTTCTTACCCGTGGCACAGGTACACCATCCTGTCCCGATTTGAAAGAAGCCCGGTTGCAAAGGCTCACCACTTTACACAGAGCTCGCCAGGTCTCCGAGGACTGATCAAAAGTTTGCCCTGTAAAGCAAAATGAGAAGCAATGAGAAGCGACGTGGCAGATTTTCCGCCCTGTAAGCTTAGGGTGGGCAGCCTGGTGCCCATTGTGACCCACTGCCCCTCTGCTTATTGCTAGGCTTGCAAATACCTGACTGGTCTTCTGTAGTGTCCGCTGTGTGGATTTGGTTGTCGAACCAAAGGTGCGAGACCGTCATTCGATTCTGGGTGAGCGTCCCGGTTTTATCCGAGCAGATGACCGATGTAGAGCCCAGTGTTTCAACAGCTTCCAGATTCTTGACCACACAGTTTTTCCTGGCCAGTCGCTTGGCTGTGAGGGACAGACAGACCTATCCAAGGAGGATGGGAGGGAGGTAGGGTGAGGAGAGGGGATAGGAAACAAGTGAGGTCCAATCTTTGGAACTTGGGATAACTAAAGTCAACTGAGGTTGAGTGCATGAAGCCATTGGTTCAAGACTGACCCTATTCCCAATCTTATGCTTCTAGGTGGCTGGAAGATATGGGAAAAATAGTCCCAAGGCAGCTGGACTTCTTTGTTTTTTCTTTTGAAAACCTTTCGCTTCTCATCCAAGAAGCTTCTTCAGCTCTGACAGGATAGTGGGGAATGGAAGGATTTATATTCCATGCAGACAGCTGGTCATTTGCATCCTTTTAGGGGGTTGTTGAAGCACTTGGAAGTTTATCTGTGTCCTTACAGGGTATGCCTGCAAGGAATGTAAATCCTTCCATTCCCCACTATCCTGTCAGAGCTGAAGAAGCTTCTTGGATGAGAAGTGAAAGGTCTTTAAAAGAAGAAAAAAAAACAAAGTCCAGTTACCTCCTGAAAAAGCACCTTTGGGACAACCATGACCTGGATGACTGAGAATCTCTACAGACTTATGGGGAAAGTAGTGCAGAATATCTGAAGGACACCGTGTTGGGTAGGATAATTTAGATCGTTCCTGTCTGTTCGGTTGGGTGATAAGTCTTTGAACTGTGGAAGATGTTTTGTTAGTTAAGAATGCTGCCTGGTGAAGGTGTCTATGGAGATTCTCAGTCATCTCCAGATTGTGGTTGCCCCAAAGGTGCTTTTTCAAAAGGCAACTGGACTTTGCTTTCCCTTGAAGATGTTTTGCTTCTCACCCAAGAAGTCTTTTCACTTCTGATGGAAGGGTGGAGAATGGAAAGATTTATATTTCTTGCTGCCATCTGGCCGTTAGCACTCTTCCTTCAGCAGAGCGGGAGGGCAGTGATGAAATTCAATTTTTTTTTATTACTGGTGCTGTGGGTGTGGCGTGGTGGGCATGGTGTGGCTTGGTGGGCGTGGCTTGGTGGGCATGGCAGGGAAAGGATCAGGGGTGGGTTGCTAATCCCGTTCCAACCGGTTCAGTTGGAACGGGGCCGGCGGCGTCCTCATGCACGCGTGCAGTTCACGCATGCGTCTTAGCGCTTGTGCGATGCTCCAGCCGCTCGCGGAGACTCGCGCAGCTGCTGTATGTGCCATCCAGCTGCTCGCGGAGAATTGCGCAGGCGCTGTATGTGCCATGCGCCTGCGTGGAAGCGCAGAAGCCTTTAAAGACCGGTAAGGAGCGCGGGTGGGCGGGTGGGCCCTTCGCCGTTCCTGGAAGTTACTTACTTCCGGGTTCGCCGACCAACCGGTTCGCAGGGACCGCCGCGAACCGGTTGAAACCCACCCCTGGAAAGGATACTGAAAAATCTCCATTCCGACCCCACTCCGGGGGAAGGATACTGAAAAATACCCATTTCCATCCCACTTTGAGTCCAGTCAAAGGTGGCATTTGCCTGTTCTCCAAACTACTAAAAATTTCTGCTACTGGTTCTCCAGAACCTGCTGGATTTCACCCCTGGGGGAGGGGTACGACACCATCTCCTGTTTACAACAAAGTCCAAGAAGGTTCCACACCCACTGGCATTATTTGGGTGATCCCGAGGGCACAGATAAACCTCCGAACAAAGTCCCCTTGAAAAAGCACCTTTGGGACTTCCTGGTGGAGACGCCAAGGACGGATCACAGTACTTCCTTCATACCAAGCAACACGTGAAGATGTTGTGGACTGAACAGGGGGAAAGTATTCAGAAAGATCTCAAACTGCTTATGTTGCGATACTTACTGTGACCGTTGCCAGGAGGCCCTCGGGGACATAAGCCACCACAATTGCCATGAAAAAGACCATCGCCTTGAGGAAGGGGTAACCGATCACCATGGCGACAACAAAGAAGGTGAAACCAAAGAAAATGGCCAAGCCAGCTATGATGTCCACAAAATGTTCAATCTCAATAGCAATGGGCGTCTTCTCATTCTCCACTCCTGAAGCCAGGCTGGCGATGCGCCCAATGATGGTGCGGTCCCCGGTGTTAATGATAATACCAGTGGCAGTTCCTGAAAAAGAAGAAGGGAAGAGCTAGATGCTGCCAGAGGACAATCAATCTCTTCACCCCCCCCCCCCAGTGGTGGCATTCAAATAATTTAACAACCGGTCCTCTGCCATAATGATTTCTTCCAACAACCAGTTCACCAAACTGCTTAGAAAGTTACCAACCGGTTCCCCCGAAGTGGTGCAAACTGGCTGAATCCCACCACTGCTCCCCCTCAAAAAACAGTGCTTCCTACCTTCTAAGCACATAGTTGAGAAGAAGGCGATGTTCCTTGTTTCTAAGGGGCTCTCATGGGTGCATTCTGGGGTACGGTTTTGAGGTTCAGATTCCCCTGTCAAAGATGAATTATCCACCTAGAATAAAGGAGGGGAAAAAAAAGAAAGAAAGAAAGAAAGAAAGAAAGAAAGAAAAAGAAAGAAAGAGAAAAAAGTTTTCTATGTGAACTGTGCCATCCATGAAACTTTGTAGGCACAACTCTTGATATGGAGATAAGAGCCCATGGCTGGACAATTTTCAACTCTGAAATTTAATTTGTGCATTTTCTTTCTTACATTATTAAAATAATATGTATGCGCAGGAGATGGGAGCATGTTTCTCTCCCCATAGATTGTTTTCCGGATCGGAGACATTTCTGCGTTTTGGATTGATCTGAATAACTAAATCCGTGTTTCCTGATCTTAGTAACTTCCAGGTACGTAGACTTCCAATTTTCCGTAATTCTAATTCAAGGCCATCCTGGCTGTGGAATTCTGGGATTCATAGTCAACAAAGCTGGAGTATTTACTTAGAAATCAATATGGAACTGCTATTGAAGGACAGAATGGATAGTCTGACTGTAAATTGCATGTTTCGTAATAGAATGGTGACTTGAGCGTGGATCTACCAAGTCCTAACTCTAGTCACTTCATTATTTAGACCAAAACTACATATTACACATTGACCTAGAGGCTGTCTGAAGCACTTCCTTCCTCTACGTGAAATTAGGAGTGGACACGTCCTTCAGTCACTTCTGCATTTCGATTGCAACTGTACTATTGAAACAGTAATGCAGTGACAGAGGGATCACACAAAGAATGTGCAATTAGCTCACTAGTTTAGACTAGACTAGACTAGAGCTGGAAGGGACCTTGGAGGTCTTCTAGTCCAGCCCTGTGCTCAAGCAGGAGAACCTATACTATTTCAGATAAGTGGCTGTCTAGTTTCTTCTTAAAAACACCCACTGATGCAGCGCCCACGATTTCTGAAGGCAAGCTATTCCATTGGTTAATTGCCTCACTGTTAGGAAGTTTTTCCTTAATTCCAGGTTGCTTCTGTCTTTGATTAGTTTCCAACCATTGTTTCTTGTCCTGCCGTCTAGTACTTTGGAGAATAATTTGATCCTCTCTTCTTTGTGGCAGATCCCCAAATACTGGAATACTGCCACCATGTCACCCCAAGTTCTCCTTTTCTCTAGACTAGACACAGCCAAATCCTGCAGCCGTTCTTCCTATGTTTTAGTCTCCAGGCCTATGATCATCTTAGTTGCTCTTCTCTGCACTTTTTCCAAAGTCTCAACATCTTTTTTTTTTGTAGTATGGTGACCAAAATCGGTTGCAGTATTCCTGGTGGGGGTCTTACTAGGGTTTTATAAAGTGGTACTTATACTTCACGGGATCTTGATTCTATGTCTCTGTTTATACAACCCAGGATTGTATTAGCTTGTTTGGCCGCTGCTGAACACGGTTCCACCACAAATCCGCGGTAGACTAAAGCGCGCTCGATGAAAGCGCGTACGTGACGTCATCACAGCGCGACGAAAACGGCACGCTGTGAGCAGTAAATTTAAAATTAACGCGAAAACCTTACCCTAACCCCCCCAAACCTAACCCTAAACCTAACCTTAATCCTAATCCTTAACCTAACCCTAACCCTAACGCTAACCCTTAACCTAACCCTAACCCTAACCCTAACGCTTAACGTAACCCTAAACCTAACCCTAACCCTTAATGTAACCCTAACCCTAACCCTAACCCTAACCCTTACCTTTATGTGAATCGGCTTGCTGTAATTTTATTTTAATTTTAATTTAATTTATTTTAAATTTTATTTGTCGTGCTGCTGATGACGTCAGGTACGCGCTTTGATCGGGCGCGCTTTAGTGGACCGCGGTTTTGACGGGTCACGGCTGAACACACTGCTGTCTCATATTTAAGTAATCCTTTCCTCTAGTTTCTTTCATTCTTCCACTGAAACAAAATGAGCCAAACTTTATCATCTTTCTCCAGCAGAGGGTGAGAAAAGCAAACTCTTTTGGAGTGGGGTGAGGTCACATTCGTCACCTTTTATCAGAACAACCTCCTTCCTTCCTTAGGTACCTTGCATCCTTGACCAGTGATGATCCTGATGTCTGCTGGGACTCTGTCTCCCCCTTTGATCTCCACCAAGTCACCCACTACCAGCTGATTAGCATTGATCTGGAACTTGTCGCCGTCTCGAATCACTGTGGCTTGCTGTATTTGAGGTGAAGAGAAGAAACCAAGTCCTGGATTTGGACTTACAACATTCTTTTCGTCCATTAACCCTCCCCCTGACCCCTCCCCCCCTGCAAAGCAAAACAAATCAAAACTCCCAGATGGCCAAAATAATTTATTTTCAGATGCACGGGGGGATATTGGGAGCCATTTTTTCTTTTTACCTGCGGCACGAGATTCTTGAAACTTGCAATGATGTTTGTGCTTTTAAACTCTTGATAGTAACCAAAGCAGCCAGTCACAACCACAACAGCGATAAGAGCAACGGCCAAGTATAACTAAGGAAGAAGGAAAAAAATATATATATATATGCTGGTATTTGTGTTGTCACAGTATAACTAAACAAGAAGGAATATATGTAATTAGTGTCACAACCCCTGGTATGCCCAAATATGGGAGGAAGCTTACTGCTTCCATTCTCTGTCTATCGGCTCGTCACAAGAGACCATCTAGACAGAAACCCAATATTTTTACTGTTGCCTTTGTTACATTTGTGTTGTATTTGTGCTGATAAAAAAAATAAAGGGAGAATAGTATAGATCTATTTCAAGCTAAATGAGAGAGCTAAATAGCTATTTAGAGAGCTAAATAGCTTGAAATAGATCTATACTAGTCTCCCTTTATTTATTTATCAGCACAAATACAACATATATATATATATATATATATATATATATATATATATATATATATATATATATATATATATATATATATATATATATATATATATATATATATATATATATATATATATATATATATATATATATATATATATATATATATATATATATGTGGCATAATGGCTAAGACATTTGCCTAGGATGCAATACAGCACAGGTTCGAATCCCAGTAAGCGTATGGCTAGCTGATGAGAGCTAAATAGCTTGAAATAGATCTATACTAGTCTCCCTTTATTTATTTATCAGCACAAATTAAAAAAACACAAATATAACAAAGGCAACAGTAAAAATATTGGGTTTCTGTCGTGATGGACTCTTGTGATGAGCCGATTGACAGATGATGGAAGCAGTTAGCTTCCTCCCATAATTGGGGCTTACCAGGGGTTGTAAAAATCTAATAGATACCTTTCACCCTGGCTTTGCTGATAACGGATAAGAGCCTGTGGCCTAATGACTAAGAAGTCTGCCTAGTATGTAATATAGCCCAGGTTCAAATCCCAGTAAGGGTATGGCTAGCTGATGAGAGCTAAATAGCTTGAAATAGATCTATACTAGTCTCCCTTATTTATTTATTTATCAGCATAAATAAAACAAAAACAAAAAAAACAACACACATATATATGTGTGGTATGTGTTGTATTTGTGCTGATAAATAATAAATATTTATCAGCACAAATACAACACAAGTGTAACAAAGGCAACAGTAAAAATATTGGGTTTCTGTCTGGATGGTCTCTTGTGACGAGCCGATAGACAAAGAAAGGAAGCAGTAGGCTTCCTCCCATATTTGGGCATACCAGGGGTTGTGACACTAAATACATACATACATACATACATGCATGCATGCACTGCTTCAATTAATCCTGGCAAACATCACACTTATTATACAGCCACTCCTCATTTAGCAACTAGCTTCTTTAACAACCATTCTCAAACAGGACAATAATAAACACTAGCAAATATTCATTTTCTGGCCAATATGCCCAGAGATGGTATTCAGCCAGTTCGGACCAGTTCACCTGAGCTGGTAGTGGGAATTGTGGGTGGGCCTACCCACCCACCCTGACTCTATGCCGTTCTATTTAGGCATGTTTTTGAGGCCGGGCACATGTTATGGGAAGGTGCGCAAAAGGAAGCAAAGCACATGCGCAGTAGGGGTGCGTGTGCATGGCGAACCGGTGGTAACAAAATGTGAAACCCAGCACTGAATATGCCCATTTACCCCTGAGTATAAAAGCTCTCAGTGTGAAACAGGGTTTAAGTTTCAGGCAACAGCTTTGAGCTGGGAAGGGTTCTAAATGAATCAATTAAGGTCACAGCTGAGCTTCTTAACCTGCAAATAGCATTTTTTAGGAAAGCCGGATATTACCTTGAAAAAGCAGCTCAAGGGAAACAGCCTGTTTAAACAATCTCTCTGCTTATTTAACAAGAAAATAGCTAGAACTGATTTTTGTTTGCTAAAGGAGGAGAAGGTGGACTAGAAAACATCCCTAGGGCCTATGAGGTTTAAAGTTCATCTGCTAAAATATAGATGGGCATTTTTCTTCTTGTGCCATATTTGCCTTTTGTATTTATTAGCTTGTCAAACATGTCTGTCATCGGACGTTGGCGATCATGTTGGCGATCCTATTTTTATCAACAGCTGCATGAAAAAGTGCTGTTGAGTTTTCTCCAGACCAATCCCTTAGATTTTGAAGCTATTATGTTCTTCTTCTGCCTGGACCTCTTTTGCCTTCGATCTTTCCCTGGAGGATTAAGTGAAGTATGCCGTATTTTTCTGGGTGTCGCATCCGAGATATTCTGGCCATTAGATGGTAGCAAACAGATTTTTGTAACCATCTATTACAGTGGTGAAATTCATTTTTTTTTGTACTACTGGTTCTGTGAACATGGCTTGGCTGGCTTGGTGGGTGTGGCAGGGGGAAAGAAACTGCAAAATCTCCATTCCCACCCTACTCTGTGGCCAGAGGTGGGTTCCTACCAAAAATTTTTGAAACCCACCACTGGTCCTTGGATATGATTATTCTACACTATCATGCTCATATTTATAAAACTCAATGCCTCTGTGAAAGGTAAGGATGACTACTGCGTTTGTGGTGCAATCAGAACATTATGTGTGTTGAAGTTGTTTTAACGCAAACCAAAGATGCCTTTTAAAAAACAAGTTTACATCCTATTCTTATGCATGCCAGTGCTATGTGTGAGGTAATTTAAGGTGGTTCTGACAAGTGTCGTCGGCATCTTCATATCCGGTCACATGGGCGGTAAGCCACTCCCACAAAGGAGGCCACACCCACAGAATAGGTTCGAACAATTTTTGAAACCCACCACTGTCTGTGGCCAGCCAGAGGCGGTATTTGCCGGTTCTCCGAACTATTCAAAATTTCCGTTACCGGTTCTCCAGAACCTGTCAGAACCTGCTGAATTTCACCCCTGATCTATTATTCTGTGTCAATGCGCCCCAACCTCTCTGGCCTGGTGGGAAGGGGAGAGGGGATGGTTCTCTGCGAGTGCCTACTGCTTGCACAAGTGGCGCTTCATGTGTGAATGCCCGCCACTCGCACAAGTGGAGTTGCACACGTGAGCGTGCACTCACCCGCCGCTCACATAGCTCAGTTTCAAACGGGCTGCAGCCCGGGGGTTGAAGGACTCCTGATGTACATATCGTCAAGAGCCGAGGTGGCGCAGTGGTTAGAGTGCAGGACTGCAGGCCACTTCAGCTGACTGCTATCTGCAGCTCAGCGGTTCAAATCTCACCGGCTCAAGGTTGACTCAGCCTTCCATCCTTCCGAGGTGGGTGAAATGAGAACCCAGATTGTTGGGGGCGATATGCTGACTCTGTAAACCGCTTAGAGAGGGCTGAAAGCCCTATGAAGTGGTATATAAGTCTAACTGCTATTGCTATCTGATTTTTTTTCAGCCTAAATATGGTAACTGTGCAGAAGCCCAGCCTTGTTGTTCTGAATTCATCTACTCCTAGGGATCCAACATCCTTCAACAATTAAATCATGATATTAAAACCTAGAGAAGAAACAGTCAATTCTTGACCCTGCCCACCTGAGGCTTGGCCCCGCCCACTTTGCATCATCATTCTATTTACTATTGCCTCTCTCTCTGTCCCGGTGACTACCAATTGATGGTCTGTTTCTGCTCCGTGGCACTTACATTGTCTGCGCTGGTAAGGTCACCTTGGCCACACTGGATGCCAAAGGCAATGAGACAGATGGCAGCTGCCACCCACATCAGGCACTGCAGCCCACCAGCCAGCTGACGGGCAAACTTCACGTACTCCGGAGTGCCTTTGGGGGGCTTCAATTCATTGGGACCATCACGAAGCATAATCTCTCCGGCCACTGTGCTGGTCAAACCCTGGAAGCAGATAGACAAGGAGGCCAGATATCAATATGTAGTAATAATAAATCAGTAATGCTCCCGACTCCTAGACTTTTGCCCCATCATGGATTCAATGAATGTGGCTATCAATTTAGGTAAATATAAAGGTTCCCTTCACACATATGTGCTAGTTGTTCCTGACTCTAATGGGGGGCAGTGCTTATCTCGATTTCAAAGCCAAAGAGCCAGCACTGTCCAAAGACATCTCTGTGGTCATATGGCTGGCGTGACTCAACACCGAAGTCGCATGGAACGCTGTTACCTTCCCACCAAAGCTGGTCCCTATTTTTCTACTTGCATTTTTACGTGCTTTCGAGCTGCTAGGTTGGCAGGAACTAGGACAAGTAACAGGAGCTCACCCTGTTACACGGCGCTAGGGATTCGAACCGCCGAACTGCCGACCTTTCTGATCGACAAGCTCAGCATCTTAGCCACTGAGCCACCTCAGTGCAATCAATTTACGGCAGCCTTACTCCCCATGTATCACTTCCTTTCAACTAGAGGGCCACCGTACTTTCAAGGCTTCCGAAGGGGTTATGATGAACTATGAAAACATGTGTTCCTCTCAGTTTGCCGCTTGGTTTGGTTTGGTTATATTGGACTTATATATGCTGCCCTTCTCCCAAAGGACTCAGGGCGGCATACAACATAAAAACACATATGAGAAAAGTTAAAAAAGATCAAACGGGAAATCCAATAACCTTCAACTGACAATTTAAATCAAATTTTGGATTAAATTAAAATTAACAATTTAAAATTAATAATTTAATTTATTCTATTCAGGCCAGGCCGGCTTGCTGAAATAGCCAACTTTTTAGGGCACGGAGGTCGGGGATTATGCCAAGCTCCGGGGGCAGCTCATTCCAGAGGGAAGGCGCTCCCACAGAGAAGGCTCTCCCCCTTGGGGGTCGCCAGCCGACACTGCCTGGCCGACGGCACCCTGAGGAGGCCAACTCTGTGGGATCTTACTGGACGGTGGGAGGCTACTGGTGGCAGTAGGCGGTCTCGCAAGTACCCTGGGCCTAAGCCATGGAACGCCTTAAAGATCATAATTAACACCTTGAATCACACCCGGAAAACAACCAGCAACCAGTGCAGGCCGCCTAACAGGGGTGTAACATGGGAGGTACCCCCATGACAACCCGAGCGGCCGCATTCTAATTAGTATTAGTGACCGCTAATACTCTTTTTGTCGAAGGGCTTCACCTTCTTGATGTTGGTCCTATATTTCCTCTCCAATTCTTCTATAGACAGCTGATGATCATCCTAAAAAGAGGAGAGACCCAAGATAAGAATATGATTTCAGTGGATGGAGAGATGTTGTCTTTTGAGCATGGTCCTTCATTCAATGTTCTCTCCTGCTGTTTTGTATAAATACATAAGCACAGTCAACAAATATTTCTTCAGATTAACAAGATAAACCCACAGAACGAAATGATTTCAAAATTCCAGATAAGTGGGAATTGATTCTGGAGGCCAGGAGATTAAATTTCAGAACATGAAGCATATCGGGCATGAAGGCAAAGAATATATAGTATTACAGATGGGGGGGAAAAAAAGCAATTTAGCTTGTATATTTAATCGTACATAGCCGGTATTAAACAATAATATAATTTATTACATTGTCTCAGAAAATTGAAGAGGCACAGTATTGAACAGAATTTGCAGCTCTAACATTTGCATACCAAAATGTTTAGGAAACAAAATAATTAATTCCAAATGCCCTTGAAATGAGGCAATCTCTGCTATTCAGAGAGGTTTGAAGAGAGGTTAATTGCGAATTATGAAATGGATTAGATTGAGGAGGCCTGATGGAATTAACCTTGTTTCTGTTCATATAAACAAGGCTCTGGTGGCTTACCCTGCCAACAAAAGTGTGTATAGTCAAGGCTATGGTTTTCCCAGTTGCAATGGATGGCTGTGAAAGTTGGACCATAAGGAAGGCTGAGCGCCAAAGAATGGAGGCTTTTGAGCTGTGGTGCTGGAGAAGACTCCTGCGAGTCCCTTGGATTGCAAGGTGATCAAATCAGTCAGCCCTAGAGGAGATCAATCCTGGCTGCTCTTTAGAAGGCCAGATCCTGAAGATGCAACTTGGCCATCTAATGAGAAGGAAAGACTCACTGGAGAAGAGCCTCATGCTGGGAAGGATGGAGGGCAAAAGAAGAATGAGGTGGATGGATGGAGTCACTGAAGCAGTCGACGTGAGCTTAAATGGATTCAGGGGGATGGTAGAGGACAGGGAGGCCTGGAGGAACATTGTCCATAGGGTCGAGATGGGTCAGATACAGAGGTGGGTTCCTACTAGTTCGCAACTATTCAGTAGAACCGGTTCGTCAAATCTACCGAACTGGTTAGAAGAGGTTCCACCAGTGGACACGGAAAGCAGGCCACACCTACAGAAGAGGTTCCAAAAATTTTTGAAACTCACCACTGCCACACACACACACACACACACACACACACACACACATACACACACACAAAGACAGACTGACACAGAGAAAGAGAGAAAGAGAAAGGAAGAAAGAAAGAAAGAAAAAAGAAAAAAGAAAGAAAAAGAGTGAGAGAGAGATGAAAGAAAAAAATAAGGGCAGAGAAACAAAAGGAAGGAAAGAGAGAGAGAGAGAGAGAGACAGAAAGAAAACACATGACTGGCAAGCCACTCCCTCCAGGTCACATGGCTGGCAAGCCACTCCCACAAAGGAGGCCACACCCACAGAGTAGGTTCCAAATTTTTTTGAAACCCACCACTGGTCGGATATGACTTCGCAATAACAACAACAAATATACCTGATGGAATTAACATTGTTTTTGTTCATATAGATAAGGCTCTGAAGCCATTACTTATCATTTGCTGAAATTTCCTGAAGACCAATGCTTTAAGAGGTACCAAAAGTTGTCTCTCAAAAAACTAATGGAAAAAAAACAACATTCCTTCCTTGAAGTTCAGAGAGAAAATTACATTTTGTTCTGGAGAAGAATTCCTTTCCCCTGAGTATAATTACCAGTATAATTACATTAAATGTACTCCGTAGTTTCAAATGGTTTGCAGGCTGAGAAACAACAGGATGTTGCAATTGTTCCTATTTGTGACTTTCCTTAATTTTGTGCGCCAAATTCTGTATGCAGCTCTTCTGCGTAGAGCTTTGGATGCAAATGTCCTTTAGTGTCCGTTATTGATTTTATTTTTAATGTCTGCTTTTCAGATTCCAAATTCTGACTCAGAGGTTAAGAGAGGTTCCGTGAATAAAGTGCCCCTCATTGAATCAATCACAGCTCTGTGAGATCACTGAGTTGCATCTCTTATTGTTCAGAGGAGAGTGAGGAAAATGCCATAATGTGAACTTGGGCTCATAGATTACAAATGTGTTTTATGGATGAAGACTTTATTTCTCTTTGGCTGGTCTCACATCACAACTTAATTCTTTTTTGCTAAAAGTGGATATGCTTAACAAGATGGACATGTGTGCAGGGATGGGCTTCAAAAATTTCACCAATGGGTTCTCTGCCCAGTTGCTGGGTGGCAGGAGTGGGTTCCTGCCAGTTCTAAGCTCTTCTGTAGAAGAGGTTCCACAAATCTACAGTGCTGTTAAGAACTGGTTCCAGCTCCCTCCCCCTGCCCGTCCGCACATCATCAAGATGAAGAGCGAAAGGAGGAATTCTGGGAGTTGAAGTCCACAAGTCTTAAAGCTGTCAAGTTTGAACACCCCTGGGTTTTTTCCCCTAAAGGGTTATGGGTGCAAGGGTCTTATAACTTGACAGCTTTAAGATTTGCGTGCTTCAAATGCCAGAGTTTCTGAGTCAACATTTTGGTTGCTAAGCAAGAGCGTTGTTAAGTGAGTTTCACCACATTTTACAACTTGGTCATACCCATCTGGTCACATGGCTGGCAAGCCACTCCCACCTGGTCACATAGCTGGCAAGCCACTCCCATCCGGTCACATGGCCGGCAAGCCACTGCCACAAAGCAGGCCACACCTACAGAAGAGGTTCTAAAAAATTTGAAACCCACCACTGCTGGGTGGGCAGGGCCATTGTGGGCATGGTCTAGCCAGCCTCCTGCACCATGATGTGGGGTGTGTGTGTGTGTTTTTGCCTTCCCCAAACTCCAGGCTTTCCTCGAGCCTCTGGTGGGGCGAAAACTGCTTCCCCCAAGCTCCAGAGACCCTCTGGAGTCTGGAAATGGGCCCGTTCGACATGAGCTGAAATGGACTCCAGAGGATGGTAGAGGATAGGAAGGCCTGGAGGAACGTTGTCCATGGGGTCGTGATAGGCCGGACATGACTTTGCAACTAACAATAACAACAATGTATGGCTTACCACATCCATCTCTTTCTTCATATTCTCCAACTTCTCTTTTTTCTTCAACCCTTTGTTTTTCTTCTTCTTAATCTTCACATCCATTTCCCCATCGTATTTCTCCATCTCCACTGAGTACATCTCGTACTTCTCCTAGCAGGACAAAAAAAAAGAAAAAAAAAGAAAGAGGTTTGAAAGCTCAAATAGCTTCGTTAATTATTATGAATTAAGGTGTTAACAATATTCTTTTGAGCATTTTTAAAAGCCATCTCTGGAAAGCAGAATAGATTTTAAGTGCTGGGATTAAAACGAAACCAAATGCCTAGCGTGACGAGTGGTGTCCACAGTGGAGAGGTGTGTGTGTGAGTGTCAGAAAAAGTCAGTTGTTAGTTACAACTGCCATCTTGGCTGTTTTGATATCTTTACAGTTCTGGGGACCCCACTTAAACAAAATTATCTCTACAAAATTGTTTATTTAAAAAATCTGATTTGTATTCAAATGTTGACCTACCATTTGGCATCAAAGGAATGGAATGAATTTAAAGACAACTGAGTGGATACATTACACATACATTACAGTGGTTGAGTTGTTCTTTAGAACAAAGCTGATTATTCTAGGAATAGAATAGAAGAACTTTACAAAATTTCACTCTGCAATTTTACTTCGCTAGTAATGGGACTAAACTCGAGAGTCCCACAGTCATCCCATAACCTCTGCAGAACAGATTCAGTTTTTTGAAAAGTTTTATTTTTTATTTCTTTCCATATACATCCACAAATATAGATTCTTGTAGATACTATTAACATTTATCTGTTGGCTTCTAGCATTTATCACAATCTGCTTAAGAATATAAAAAATACAATTGGGATCGCTTTCTTGCCATCTCATTTGGCCACAACCCTACTCTTTCCTTCTTCCCAACAACCCTTCTCTACCTTCTTCTTTCCTCCTCTCTTTCCTCTTGTGACTTTCCTTAGAGTCCTTCGGGAGTGGGCGGCATACAAAAAACAAAACCAATAAACCAATAAACCTAATTTTGCGTGTCGAATTCTGTACACAGGGTTCTCCCCCCTCCATTTTTAAAAAGATGTGACACTGAACGGAATGATATTTTGGGTGTTTTCCTCTTGGCCAAACGGAAAAGAAGAACAGCTGGCAGTTCCCTGAATTTTGAGACTTCCTAGTATCAGGTTGGCTGCGCGGCTGATATCAACGCAGTTTTGATGACATGGGACTTGAACCAGTGACCTAAGTGCTTGTTATTTTTTTTTATATATTTCTGTCCTAGTAGGCTTTTCTGCTCATGCTCTGTTTGAAATTCCTTACATTAATAAATTTGATAATAACAATTTGATGAAAGGCATTTATAAATGGAGGTGAATCTATATATCTATATATCTATATATCTATATATCTATATATCTATATATCTATATATCTATATATCTATATATCTATATATCTATATATCTATATATCTATATATCTATATATCTATATATCTATATATCTATATATCTATATCTAATCTATATCTAATCTATATCTAATCTATATATCTGTATCTGTATCTGTATCTGTATCTGTATCTGTATCTCTACATCTACATCTACATCTACTTCTACTTCTACTTCTACTTCTACATCTACATCTACATATCTCTATCTACATCTACATATCTCTATCTCTATCTCTCTAGCTGGATAGCCGGATAGCCGGATAGCCGGATAGCTGCCTAGCTGCCTAGCTATCTAACATCTATCTATCTATCATCTATCTATCTATCTATCTATCTATCTATCTATCTATCTATCTATCTATCTATCTATCTATCTATCTATCTATCTATCTATCTACCTACCTACCTACCTACCTACCTACCTACCTACCTACTTACCTCTCTCTCTCTACCTACCTACCTACCTACCTACCTATATCTCTATATCTCTATATCTCTATATCTCTATATCTCTATATCTATCTATCTATCTATCTATCTATCTATCTATCTATCTATCTATCTATCTATCTATCTATCCATCTATCATCTATCATCTATCATCTATCATCTATCATCTATCATCTATCATCTATCATCTATCATCTATCATCTATCATCTATCATCTATCATCTATCATCTATCATCTATCATCTATCATCTATCATCTATCTATCTATCATCTATCAATCTATCATCTATCATCTATCTATCTATCATCAATCAATCTCTATCTATCTATCTATCTATCTATCTATCTATCTATCTATCTATCTATCTATCTATCTATCTATCTATCTATCTATCTCTATGTCCCAGGATAATGTTGTAGAATCCAAACTGGGTTGGTCAACGGGACCAGAGGTTTTGTCTTCTGAGCTTTCAGATTCGTACTGGAGTCCAATCCTGCAGGATGCTCTTAACTGTAAGCATAAGCAAAGCCTCACTGCGTTTGCCCCATTGCACCCCCTTAGATGTGCCACGACGAACCCCCCCCCCCCCACAGGAGACCTTGAGAAAGAAAAAACAACGCTTGGAAATACTGTTACAAATCTCAAATGCAACTCTACAAATCTATCAGTGCCAGAGAAGGGAGTGAGAAGGAAATATATCTCTTCCACGCCCACCCCCCCACCCCCAGAACAGGGATGTCAAACTCAATTTCATTGAGGGCCACATCAGGCTTGTGGTTGACCTCGGGAGGATGGCCAGGCGTAGCCAACTGGGAGAGGGGCCTGGCCATCTTGATGCCACTCCCCAAACTGCTGGCATGTTTCAACTTCGCATTGGGTAGACTGGGTCGAAGTGATGCAGGCTGGCCCCTTACATTTTCCAGGACGGCCCCGTTGGCCTTGAGTTGACACTCTTGCCCTAGAAGTTGTTTATTTATACAATACTTTATTATGCAGTACTTTATACAGCTATTTAACTAACAAAAAGATTAAAAGTTTTGTACAGGGCAGGTAGTAACTTAGAAAACCTATTCACCCAAAGCTGATGGAAAACTTGTCAAAATAACCTGAAACTTGATAGCATGCCTGAACCAACAACGCTGCATTATTCTTTTGGAAAATTGACATCCAGATGGCTTCTGGAGACCAGGCATTTCCCTGCCCTGCCTTTCTTTGGTTTTCCCACTGACAAACGGCCATGGGAAAACGAATGCTCAGATTCCTTTCACTGCTGGATAAATAAGGACGCACCCTCTATACACAGCCCTCTCGCTATGCCCCCTCCTCCCCCACTCTCTCTCCCCATGCGTGTGTGTGTGTGTGTTTGTGTGTGTATATACACATGTATTTTAGTCCAGCAGTCTTGGAATCAGTGCAGAATGTGCTTTCTGGCAGAGATGCTTTCTGGCGTTTCCTTCTGCAGCTTGATTTGTCTAACAACATTTATAACCCTAATGGATTCTGGCTGGGACATCACAGAAAAATCAAACGACAATGTCAGTATAAAATTGGAATGTCGGCTTTATCTTCTATGTATTGATTTCTTTCCCTTTCCTCTCTGCTCTTCTCTACACGTGTTCACAGACACATAAACGCACACGCATATTGGTTTAAATTTACGCATTGTAGATTGTAGATTGTTTATTTGTATGCCGCCCTTTTCCCTGGGGGGACTCAGGGCGGCTCACAATCCAAAGGATGGGGGGGGGGGGGAAACAGACTTTTACATATAAGACAGTACATGATTAAAACGCAACATTCATACCATTCGGGCGGGTTACGATCTTTAGCCCCAGGCCTGATGGGATAGCCAGATTCTAAGGGCTGTGCGGAAGGTCTGGAGGGTGGTGAGGGTACGAAGCTCCACGGGGAGATCGTTCCATTGGGTCGGGGCTACCACCGAGAAGGCTCTCCTCTTGATGATCTCAACCCACAGGTAAAAAGGTACCGATGAGAACTGACATATGAGCAGGACATCTGATTGGCCATTCCCCCCCGCCCCCCTGCACACTCTTTACTATGCTCCTCTACCCCAGCAATAGCAGGGACACCATCCACACCCTGAGCTAACCATACACCCAGATTATAAATGCTATCCTAAGCCTGATCTTAAGGGACGCAGTGGCTTGGTGGCTAAGACACTGAGCTTGTCAATAACGGAGTGAGTTCCTGTTACTTGTCCCAGCTTCTGCCAACCTAGCAGTTCAAAAGCATGTAAAAAATGCAAGTAGAAAAATAGGGACTGCTTTTGGTGGGAAGGTAACAGTGTTCCGTGCCCCTTCGGCATTGAGTCATGCCAGCCACATGACCACGGAGACGTCTTCGAACAGCGCTGGCTCTTCTGCTTTGAAATGGAGATGAGCACCGCCCCCTAGGAACGACTGGCACATATGTGTGAGGCAGGGGTGGGTTTCTCGCCCCGTTCCAACCGGTTCGGTTGGAACGAGGCCAGCGGTGTCCTCGCGCACGCGCACGCCGCGCGCATGCGTACTAGCGTCTGTGCGATGCTCCAGCTGCTCCTGGAGGATTGTGCAGGCTCTGTATGCGTCCTGCGCATGCGTGGAAGCGCAGAATTCGGCAAAACCAGGTAAGGAGCGGGCGCGGGTGGGGGCCTTCGCTGTTCCCGGAAGTTACTTACTTCCGGGTTCGGCGACCAACCGGATCGCGGGGACCGCCGCGAACCGGTTGA
Source organism: Thamnophis sirtalis (assembly GCF_051295495.1). NCBI lineage: Eukaryota > Metazoa > Chordata > Lepidosauria > Squamata > Natricidae > Thamnophis > Thamnophis sirtalis. The sequence continues at coordinate 9,825,473 of NW_028261393.1, read as the reverse complement.
AACCCACCCCTGGTGTGAGGGGAACTTTTATCTTTTTAAGTCAGATCTTGTGAGCCATTGTGATGTTGAACCGAGCCGAGGTGGCGCAGTGGTGAAATGCAGCACTGCAGGCTACTTCAGCTGAGTGCAGTTCTGGAGTTTGGCTGTTCAAATCTCACCGGCTCAGGGTTGACTCAGCCTTCCATCCTTCCGAGGTGGGTAAAATGAGGACCCGGATTGTTGTTGGGAGCAATATGCTGACTCTGTAAACCGCTTAGAGAGGGCTGAAAGCCCTATGAAGCGGTATATAAGTCTAACTGCTATGCTACTGCTAGAACTATCTACCAGGCTAGAAACCATGGGTTTTAGTCTCATCTTAAGTGTGAAATCAGTTGCACTTAAGTTGAGTTGGACCAGCTGTTTTCTCTCTTGGACCAGTTACTTCCCTCAGCCCTGAGAAGGGGATAATGGGCAAACCACTGCTGAAATTTTACCAGGAAAACTACAGGAACCTGTCCAAGCAGTTTCCATTAATCAGACATGGTTGAATGGAAGAAGAAAAAAAGATTCAGAATTTTTGGATGGAAGCTTTCACAGTAAACATTTGAGCTGACAATTCATTCCGGAGAACTCTAGATGCAAGAAGCTGCAAGAAGATGGCTTGTATCCTGGTCAGCTGCTCCAAGAATTGACTTCATTTTGCCTGCGGGCAGCTCTGACTTTTCACGGACAGATTGCGACATAACATCCCATCAACAACACTACTCTTATTCTTCTCATCATGAAATGGCTTTGGGTAGAGTTTGTTGAACATCCAGGCGACCGTCATCGGAAATAGTTATAAACAGCAATAAAAAACAATCTGCCTTTTCATCTTTTGTGTGAACTATGACATAATTTAGCAATTAATCGAATGGTATAAAAAGTGGAACAGGGTTTGGGGGGGAAAATCAAATATTATTTGGGTATTTAGCTTAGTTTAGCTGTGAAAGTCGAACTATAAGAAAGGCTGAGTGCCAAAGAATGGAGGCCTTTGAACTCTGGTGCTGGAGAAGATTCTTGTAAGTCCCTTGGACTGCAAGGTGATCAAACTGGTCAGTCCTAGAGGAGATCAACCCTGACTGCTCTTTGGAAGGCCAGATCCTGAAGATGAAACTCAAAGACTTTGGCCCCTAATGAGAAGGAAGGACTCACTGGGGAAGAGCCTAATGCTGGGAACGATGGAGGGCAAAAGAAGAACGAGGTGGATGGATGGAGTCACTGAAGCAGTCAATATGAGCTTAAATGGACTGCGGGGGATGTTAGAGGACTGGAAGGCCTGGAGGAACATTGCCCATAGGGTTGCGATGCGTTGGAAATTACTTCTCAACTAAGAACAACAAGCTTAGCTTAAAGAAAGATGTAAGAAACAGAAAGAGTAACTAAATAATTCACATAAATTTAATGAGCAACTGATTAATTAACTAATAATTCACCATTGGAAGATTGCAAGAATTATGATGGTAGCCCTGTTCTAAATTCAGTTGTAAAAGTCTATATCACTTAGAACACATCAAATCTGGCATCCACATGCAGAAATGTCTCTCTGAGCTTCGTTGTTTTCTTGCAGACATTTCATTAGCCAGCTAGATGTTACCTAGTTTGGGTAATGAAACATCTGCAAAAAATATAAAATAACAAAGCTCAAAAGGCACCACGGACCCCTCATTTCAACCCTGAGCTACAAATAGTCTCTTTTATTGGCACTGGCAGAGAAATCTGGGACTGGAAAATTAGTTGGATTAAATAATTGTTTATCTCTGTTGAATAGCGTTGATAATAACAATCCCAGTAATAGATCAGGAAACCCCCCAAGATTTCCCAAATGGTCTTTGCAGAAATTCAACCTGGAAATAAGGGGAAATTTTATTACAGTGAGAACAATCAACCAATGGAACAGAAGTTGCCTTCAGAAGTTGTGGGAGCTTCATCACTGGAGGCTTTCAAGAAGAGACTGGACTGCCATCTGTCAGAAATGGTGTAGGCGGTTGGACTAGATCAGTGGTCCCCAACCTTTTTATCGCCGCGGACCAGTCAGCCTTTGATAATTTTACCGTGGCCCGCTGAGCGCGCGCAGGAGTGGGGGGGGCGTTGTTCGCGGTTTCGGTGGAATACGTCGATGACCAGCGCTAGTAGCGTAGCCTTGCGCAGGCGCAGTTCAGTATGGCTAGCGTAGATAGCGTAGCACAAACTGCGCCTACGCAAGGCTACGCTACTAGCGCTGTCTACGCTAGCCCTACGTAGCTGCGCAGGCGCTCTTAGGTTTTTTTCAGGAATCGGCCAGCGCTGAAGCGCTGAAAAGGAATGAGAAGAGCGGCGCTGGACACAGGGGGGCGGTGGGCCGCTGGTGACGTCAGAGTGCCACCAGCGGTCCAGTAACACCCCTTGTGCCAGTTAGCCCTAATTTGCATACAGAAAGAAACTATGGCCTCCGGCCGCTGCAGCGATCATGGCCCCCGGCCGCTGCGCGGCCCGGTGCCAGGTACTCCACGGCCCGGCACCGGTCCACGGACTGGGGGTTGGGGATCACTGGACTAGATGACCTACAAGGTCCCTTCCAACTCTGTTAATCCGTTAAAGAGCCATGGAAATTAGAACTATGAAAACCAGCCTTTAAAAAAAAGATTGGAATGAAATATATTCTACTGCTAGATGATGCAGATCCATTTGCTAGTAAAAGCGGGGGACGACGGACGACTCCTGAGTGAAGTTTGAACCCGGTGCCCAAATGAAAACAGAAGCTTCCTTACCGCCTTCCCCATGGTGAGTCCTTGAGGTCAACAAGACGGGCTGAGGGGGAATTTGGTGCTGAAGGCTGCAGGAGATGCCGGACTCTGCAACTGAGTAAACGGATGTCACTTTTATAAACTCCCTTTTATAAATTCTTGTGGCTGCCAACCTCCCCTAAGAATGAGGGGTGGCTCCATGCACCGTATAGCCAGGTCTTGCTTACGTGTTTTTGAAGTCACACACCAAGAGGAGACAGCCCTGTAAGAGAGGACAGAAAACACACACACACACACAGACACACACAGACACACACACACACACACACACAGCCATCCAGCTGAAGGCCACCTTGGAATGCCCCTTTTACAATATCTCTTCCTGTACCAAGCGCACCTAGGCATCTGTGAACTTGGAGGTGAATAGTGGGAAAGGACGCCTTGTTCTTTCTTTTAAACAAAAAAGGCTAGTAGATAAATAAGTAAATATGACATATCAAATTTTATGTTTTCAAACCAATGTCCAAACCAAAACTTAGCTGTCACTTAACGTTTGTGCTTTTCCAAATGGCACAGAATAACTCTTTTCCCTCTCTCCAAAGGAATATTAATATAGAAAATTCTGCATTAAACTGCCCCTAGGCACGAAAATTGTGCCTTCATGCATTTTATGAAGAGAAATACTGTGCACATTAGACAAAACGATTGTCCAATTGCAATCTGGGTGAAGTAGGTATCCAAAGTGGAAGGTTTATTAAATGAGACATTAAAAAAAAAAGAATTTGATATTAGTATTCCCCCCACCCAATTCCTTTCTATATTGGTCACTAAGGTCTCAGTTGGCAGTCTAGAAACAGCTTTTGAAGGCAATTGCTCTCAATTAAGTAATTATTTTATAAATGAAATGGTGCTTTGTAAAACTAAGGCATTCAACCCAGAGCCACTTAAAAAATCCACGTGAAAACCTTTTATGTAATGTGATAGAATAACAGAAAATACAGAGTTGGAAGGGACCTTGGAAATCTTCTAGTCCACAGATTGGCAACCTTGAGCACTCAAAGAGCCATTTGGACTCGTTTCCCACAGGAAAGAAAACATCGGGAGCCACAAAACCCTTCCCCTGTCTGTCTATTTCCTGAACGGCCACAAAACTAGCATACGTAGTTGAATTACATATAGCAATAGCAATAGCAATAGCAGTTAGACTTATATACCGCTTCATAGGGCTTTCAGCCCTCTCTAAGCGGTTTACAGAGTCATCATATCGCCCCCACAGTCTGGGTCCTCATTTCACCCACCCCGTCTCGGATGGTATGACTGTTGTGTGTTTTTAAATTATGTATTGTTATGTTTCGTTTTTTATTTTTTGTTTGTACCTCCCCTTCCCTGATTTGATTTGTTAGCCGCCCTGAGTCCCCTTCGGGGGAAAAGGGCGGCATATAAATATAATAAAATGAAAATGAAATGAAAATGAATGGAAGGCTGAGTCAACCTTGAGCCGGTGAGAATTGAACCGCTGAACTGCAGATAACAGTCAGCTGAAGTGGCCTGCAGTACTGCACCCTAACCACTGCACCACCTCAGCTCTTTTTTCTTCTGAAACTTTTCTTTTCTTGGATTTATCCATGGTTGGCCTACCGGGGGTCGAAAAGCTCAATAATTGTGTGTCAGCGGATGTCACACATTGGTAGTTGTGATGGATGTTTTGAGCAACAGGGAGCAGCAGCAGAGGGATGAAAGAGCCACATGCAGCTCCAGATCCGCAGGTTGCTAATCCCTGTTCTAGTCCAACCCCTTGGTTAGGCAGGAAACCTTACACCACTGCAGACAAATGATTATCCAACCACTTCTTAAAAACTTCCAGTGTTGGAGCATTCACAACCTCTGGAGGCAAGTTGTTCCACTGATTTATTGTTCTGTCAGGAAATTTCTCCTTAGTTCAAGCTTGCTTCTCTCCTTGATTAGTTTCCACCCATTGCTTCTTGTCGTGCCTTCAGGTGCCTTGGAGAAGACTCCCTCTTCTTTGTGGCAACCCCTCAGATATTGGAAGACTGCTATCATGTCTCCCCTGGTCCTTCTTTTCATTAAACTAGACATACCCAGTTCCTGCAACCATTTTTCATATGTTTTAGTCTCCAGTCCCCTAATCCTCTTTGTTGCTCTTCTCTGCACTCTTTCTAGAGTCTCCACATCTTTTCTACATCGTGGGGGTCAACTAATTATATCTCTCATCACATAATTTATATATTCTTGTTGACATTTTAAAGAGGGTAAATAATACACATCTTCTTTGGGGCATCCCCTGAGATATTGGAACATTGCTATCCTGTCACTCCTAGTCTTCTTTTCATCACTCGAGGATGATGAGGATGTCATTTTGACATTCCCGTACGTACAAGGGCCATTCCAAAGAAAGCATCTAACCTGGAAGGCCCTTCCTGGAAGGAAATCAATGACATTCTTTCCAATGACAATATAATGAAGCATTTGCACCCTCTGACACAAGAGTATTCCGGAAAAGGTTCTTGTGTAACCATTGCAATAACCCAAACCACAAGCAGAAACAAAGCTACTCAATAGATGTGGTTAAGTCAAGTAATAACACACAATTCGACATCTGTTGCAAGGACCACACGCAATTGTGCAATATGTCTTCACTTCCCATTTAGTTAAATGAAATCTAGACCTTTGCAAGGCGATTACGTAATTTTTTGGGATGAAGCATTTTAGGGCATAAAATGAGACATACTCTTTGAGCTGTTCGCTATTTTTCCTAACTGTTTATTTATACATTTTCATTTAATATACACAAGTGCTTTGTGAACGGTGTATTGTCTGGGTCAATCTGCTTCCATAATAGTACTTTTCCTGTTCCTAGTTTCTATCTCTGTTATCCAACCATTTATAAAATAAGTCCCATGTTTCAAAATACTCTGTATCTTCTTTTTTTTTTTATCCGTGCATTTCTGCACAGTTTAATATATATATATTTAAATTACTTCTCCTCCTCCTCTCGGAGTTTCTTCATTTTTCCCAATACTGTGCGAATACAATCCTTACTGCTGTCCAAACATGTAATATTAAATACAACTTTCCCTTTCCATATTAATTTTATGGAGCTATAGCTTCTATGGTATGCGTGGGATGTGACCATGTCAAAAATCTGTAAGTTGCAGGATTGCAATAAAAGCAATCTGCCCTGTTCCAAAAGGGGCATAATTTGGATCACAGTTCCCTGCCTGCTGTTTTGAGATATTTATTTCTATTTTTTGAGTCTGTTGCAGAAGCAAAGGACATTATAAACATGCCACATTTTTTTTCCTTCCAAGTATTGGAAGATATCGTCTTCATCTCGTCCCGTTCATGAGCGAGGTGGCTTTCAGTTGTCTTTAACAGTAGTGGTGTATCAGCGGTAGTCTCAATAAAATACAATACAAATACAATAGCAGAGTTGGAAGGGACCTTGGAGATCTTCTAGTCCAACCCCCTGCCTAGGCAGGAAACCCTATACTGTTTCAGACAAATGGCCATCCAACAACTTCTAAAAGACTTCCAGCGTTGGGGCATTCACAACTTCTGAAGCCGAGGTGGCGCAGTGGTTAGGCTGCAGTACTGCAGGCCACTTCAGTTGACTGTTATCTGCGGTTCAGCGGTTCTAATCTCACTGGCTCAAGGTTGACTCAGCCTTCCATCCTTCCGAGGTGGGTGAAATGAGGACCCAGACTGTGGGGGTGATATGCTGACTCTGTAAACCGCTTAGAGAGGGCTGAAAGCCCTATGAAATGGTATATAAGTCTAACTGCTATTGCTCACTGCTATTCTGGAGGCAAGCTGTTCCACTGATTAATTGTTCTCACTATGAGGAAATTTTTCCTCAGTTCTAAGTTGCTTCTCTCCTTGATTAGTTTCCACCCGTTGCGTCTTACCCTCAGGTGCCTTGGAGAATAGCTTGATTCCCTCTTCTTTGTAGCAGCCCCTCAAATATTGGAAGACTGCTATCGTGTCTCCCCTAATCCTTCTTTTCATTAAACTAGACAAACCCAGTTCCTGCAACCGTTCTTCATATGTTTTAGTCTCCAGTCCCCTAATCCTCTTTGTTGCTCTTCTCTGCACTCTTTCTAGAGTCTCTGCATCTTTTCTACATCAAGGCAACCAAAACGATCTGCTGCTTGGGTAACAGTCTGTCCTCCCTATTAATCTACCCAGGCCTCGTGCTCTGGAGAGGACACCCCAGCTTTACCTCTTTCCAGAGCACGATACCTTTGAGACTGAAGGATGCCAATGCCAATATTCTCCACATGTAGAGAAGCCTCCTCTGATGATATCGTTGCAGGAAGAGAACCGTAGAAGAAGCAGAAGCAAAACAAGCGATTTGGTCTTTTTTTTTTTAAACAGCGGGAGAGGTCTGCAGTATTTAAAATGCTTTAGTGTGACGTTTTGTTGGAACACGGTCTCTTGCCGAAGGTTTGCACAGCCTCGGCCCTAATAAATATGCCTCTCAATTTTTTATCTGCAAGTGGTTGGTTGAAAACAGTGGTGGGTTTCAAAAATTGTTCGAACCTATTCTGTGAGTGTGGCCTCCTTTGTGGGAGTGGCTTGCCGCCCATGTGACCAGATGGGAGTGGCTTGCCGCCCATGTGACCAGATATGAAGATGCCAATGACACTTGTCAGAACCACCTTAAATTACTTCAGACAAGGCACTGGCATGCATAAGAATATGATGTAAACTTGTTTTTTAAAAGGCATCTTTGGTTTGCGTTAAAACACCTTCAACACACGCAATGTTCTGATTGCACCTCAAACGCAGTAGTCATCCTTACCTTTCACAGAGGCACTGAATTTTATAAATATGAGCATGATAGTGTATTATAATCATATCCAAGGACCAGTGGTGGGTTCCAAAAATTTTCAGAACCTCTTCTGTAGGTGTGCCCTGCTTTCCGGGTCCACTGGTGGAACCTCTTCTAACCGGTTCGGTAGATTTTACGAACCGGTTCTACCGAATAGGTGCGAACTGGTAGGAACCCACCTCTGGTTGAAAATGAGGCTTAGAGATATACCTGCTGCAATATTTGGAGGGAAAGGCTTTCTCCATGGATTTCCCATGGATCTTTGCATCCTAACCACCCTTCTCTAGAGCACCTTGATAAGACCTTGCATTAAAACTCCTGGGAGCTCCGACATGTCAGCAGATCTCCACTTATCAAAGCCAAAGTCCTTTGGAAAATGTTCCCCAGTCTTATCAGCGGGTGACCTTATGAAGCAGGAAGGAGAGATAGGGAAGGAGCATTCCTTAGCATTAGTGCACAAAGGAAAGCAAACACATGCACCAACTTGCTTTTGGAACTGCAGCTCAACATGTACAGTTTGAATTGCTCCAGAGTCCTATCTTGAAGGGTGGGAACTTGCTTGTCATTCCTCCCAAGAAGACCATCTACTTGTTAAGTTTAGGTTTAGGTTTATTAGATTTATATGCTGCCCTTCTCCCAAGGACTCAGGGCGGCGTACAACATTAAAAGAAACACATAATACAAAAGTTTTAAAAAAAATTAAATAGAATATCCCAAACCCAATTAAAATTGACAATGACATTTTTTTTAAAAAAGAATTCAAGTTAAAATTAACAGTGATCAATAATTTGTTTTGTTTTGTTCAGGTCAGGCCGGCTTGCTGGAAAAGCCAACTTTTTAGGGCGCGTCGGAAGGACCGGAGGTCGGGGATTATACGAAGCTCCGGGGGCAGCTCATTCCAGAGGATAGGCGCTCCCACAGAGAAGGGTCTCCCCCGGGGGGTCACTAGCCGACACTGTCTGGCCGACGGCACCCTGAGGAGGCCAACTCTGTGGGATCGTACTGGACGATGGGAGGCTACCGGTGGTAGTATGTGGTCTCACAGGTATCCTGGGCCTAAGCCATGGAGCGCTTTAAAGGTCATAATAAGTACCTTGAATCGCACCCGGAAGACAACTGGCAACCAGTGCAGGCCGCCTAAAAGGGGTGTAACATGGGAGCACCTAGGTGCCCCCCACTGTTCCCTGTAAGGTGCGCGCCTGCGCGGCCGCGCACGTCGCAAAAAAATCCCGCGCAGCAGTATCTATCTGCCGCGCAGAGATTTCTGTAAAGGAAACGTGGGGAAGTCCTTTGCAGGCGGCTACAACTTGCTGCCTGCAAAGGACCTCCCCAGACTTGTTTTGAAGAGAACGGCTCTTCAAGTCCATGTTCGGGGCGGGGGATCCCTTGGAGAGGGGATTCCTTCCTGCGAGACCCCGCCCAGAAAATACGGAGAGCGGCAGTGGAGACCCGGGGCTGCTTCTGCTGCGACTGCTGGACTGTGTGGGGCTGGGAAGGGGGCGGGAAGAGCGGCGGGGCTGGTGGTGGCCGGCGGTGGCAGGCTGGTTGGCTGCCTTTCCACCTGTGCGGTGGCTTTCAACCTGCTCCCCTGACTCGTAACTCCTCCTGTTTTCCCCCTCCCTCTTACATGCCCCCTTGGTGCAGCGGGCTACTGCCGGCGAAAGGAGTGGGGCGGGCGACATTGCACAACTGGGTAAATTATAAACCACAGATTTTAATCCTATTTAATTTTTAATGCTATCAAATTTAGCTATAAAGTGGCCTTACCTACTTTTTTTCCCCTGGGCCTGCTAAATTCTGGTTCCTGGTGATACAATGAGTTAAATGCATTCTGGCCTGGATTTCCTATTGTGCAATTTGTGTCATGGACTTAATCATTTTAAATTCCATAAAATTCCAGTACACATCCTTTCTGCCAAGAGATCAGAAAAAACAATGCTCGAATCTTCTGATATTTAAATGATTTATAATGTTGTTTAGATATATAATTTGGATTACATTTGAAAGCTATGCATTGATTAAATACTACAGAATACAAGCAGTTCTTTCTTTTTTGGTTTTAGAAAAGGATAATTCCCCTTTTAGCCAGGCTTTTTGAATTAGATTATGGTGATGTTAACACCAGTTTTTAAGTAGATTTCAAATTTTTTTAAAAAAAATCTTTTAGCTGCTTTGAATACCTTGGAGATGAAAAGATGGGGTACAAACTTAAATAACAAAAAAATAGTACATTCATTTTGAAAAATAAATGCAAGACTTGATTAATTTCATATCTTTATTTAAAATAGTTTTGGCATGGCATATGGTTTTATCGATTCAGTTGGAAATGATGTGGATGTTGTATCTGATTCTGAGGTATATATATTCTTAAGTAACATAACATATAGCATATAGTCCAAACTTGCTAGACTATTTAATTGATCTTACTACTTTAAAGGGGGAGAGTTTCATGATAAATTATTTTATTACATTTATGTTGCATTTATATATTATATTTATTACATTTATATTTCACATTATATATTTGTATTGTTATTTTAGTGTTTATTGTCAATTTTGATAGATATTATATTGATATATCAATACTGATTTTACTCATACTAAATAACAATTACTGCTATTATTTATCAGGATTAAATATTTACAGTTTTTAATATTGAGTTAGTCGTATTTTAGAATAATAGGATTATCTTTTAATAGGATAATTGGCAAAATCTAATTCAAATGTGATGGGTTGCATTCCAAAGAATGTGAGAGGACAGGTTGCCTGCAAAATGCCAGGACCCAGGACCCTGTTGGTGCCATGTCTCTCTCTAGCCAGTCTAACAATGTAAAAGCTGAGCAGAAGTCTCTTTTTTTTCAGGGTGAGCGGAAAAGTATAGTGTCTGAGTAGCACATTTTCATGCCTGGCATTCATCAGGCTGAAACCTCGCTCGCAATCGGCACTTGACGCTTGGAATGTTGCGCAAATGTCCAGCAGACGTGACAGCAGTTCAAACTGTGGCTCTCTTAGGTGCTCAGGCATGAAACTGTGCCGCTCAAAGACTATACTTTCCCGCTCACACTGAAAAAAAATTAGAGGGAACATTGGTGCCCCCATGATAACCCGCGCAGCCGCATTCTGGACCAGTTGAAGCTTCCGGGTTCTCTTCAAGGGCAGCCCCATGTGGAGAGCGTTACAGTAGTCCAGGCGAGAAAGGACGTGGGCATGAGTGACTATGCACAGAGCATCCCGATCCAGGAAGGGGCGCAACTTGTGCTTTGCAATCGAAGCAATGAACTCGGCTGTGGACACATAGGCGCATCAGTGTCCTTGAATGTGTAAAGAAAAAACACCTCAGTGAAGAAACCCCAGTTGGACTCCATGCCTTGTTTCAGAAGCCTTGTTTCTTTGTTGGGGTGGGGAATTCTCAAGCACATCAAGCCGGCAAAAAATTACGAATCGTAAAATATCTGTGACTTGAAGGAATCGATGTGCTGAAGAGTTTGGGGGACTCTTGCCCTGCAGGAAGATGTCCCCCCACTTCCCACAGGAAGTTTTGACAGAATGAACTTCCCCCTAGTGGTTCCCTTTACAATATATAATAGTGAGTTTGGTGTAGCGTTTGAGAGTCTGGCTTGGAAACCAGGAGACTGTGAGTTCTAGTTGCCCTTTAGGCCAGTGTTTCTCAACCTTGGCAACTTGAAGATGTCCGGACTTCAACTCCCAGAATTCCCCAGCCAGCGAATGCTGGCTGGGGAATTCTGGGAGTTGAAGTCCGGACATCTTCAAGTTGCCAAGGTTGAGAAACACTGCTTTAGGCATGGAAAATTAACTGGGTGATTCCCCTTTCTCTCAGTCCAATCCAATTGACAGAGTTGTTATTGTGAGGAAAATAGGAGGAAGAAAAAAGTGTTAAGCATTACTGCCTTGAAATTATTTATTTTAAAAAAAAAACTAAGACAGGATAAAAATGTAATAAAGATTAATAAAATATTTTCCTTTGAGTTTAAGGTATTGATATCTGGCTAGAAACTTGGCTAGGAGGCCAGGAGTTCTTGCTCTGCCTGAGGCATGAAAACTGGCTGGATGATATTGGGCCAATTACCAGGCGACTATGAGTTCTAGTCCTGCCTTAGGTATGAAAGTCAGCTGGTTGACTTTGGACCAATCACCCTCTCTCAGACCAACCCGCCTCACAGGGCTATTGGCTATTGTTGTGGGGAAACGAGCAAGAGGAAAGCGTATTAGGCAGTGGTGGGTTTCAAAAATTGTTTGAACCTACTCTGTGGGTGTGGCCTCCTTTGTTTGAACCTACTCTGTGGGAGTGGCTTGCTGCCCATGTGACCGGATGGGAGTGGCTTGCCACCATGTGACCGGATATGAAGATGCCGACGACACTTGTCAGAACCACCTTAAATTACCTCTCACACAGCACTGGCATGCATAAGAATATGATGTCAACTTGTTTTTTAAAAGGCATCTTTGGTTTGCGTTAAAACAACTTCAACACACGCAATGTTCTGATTGCATCACAAATGCAGTAGTCATCCTTACCTTTCACAGAGGCACTGAGTTTTATAAATATGAGCATGATAGTGTAGAATAATCATATCCAAGGACCAGTGGTGGGTTTCAAAAAATTTCGGAACCTCTTCTGTAGGTGTGGCCTGCTTTCCGGGTCCACTGGTGGAATCTCTTCTAACCGGTTCGGTAGATTTGATGAACCGGTTCTACCGAATAGGTGCGAACTGGTAGGAACCCACCTCTGGTATTAGGTATGTTCGCTGCCTGGAATTATTACTAAAAATAATAAAAGATGGGATAAAAATCCAATAAATAAATAAAATTAAATAAAAATTCTCAGCAGACTTAAGACATTCAGCTAGAAACTGGGAAGTCATGAGTTCAGGTTCAGCTAGCTCAGTGTTTCTCAACCTTGGCGACTTTAAGTCCTGTGGACTTCAACTCCCAGAATCCCCCAGCCAGCTCTCGCTGGCTGGGGAATTCTGGGAGTTGAAGTCCACAGGACTTAAAGTCGCCAAGGTTGAGAAACACTGAGCTAGGTGATCTTAGGCCAGTCAGCTTCTCACAGCCCTAGGAAAGAGGCAAGGGCAAATCACTTCTGAAAGAAATCTGCAGTGACTTTCCCATCAGTCAAAAACCAACTGGAAAGCACCTAAAAAAAAAAAAAAGCCATGGAAGAGGAAGATCTCCCCTCCCTCCCCGGATAATGAAGTAATTGGGAAAATTCCAAATGTAAGACCGAAGCTGGGGGAAATTTACCCTATTTTGCCAAGAAATAAAGGCAGGAAAATATTGTTACCTAGTTTGGTAATGAAACGTTCGCAAGAAAGAAACAAAACCCACAGAGCACCAGAAACTGCCTAGTAGCAAATACTAGAATATTGTCTTTGGCTGCAAGAATTGTTTAATTTATGGTGAGGTAGGAAAACCTCAGAGTAAGATTTCCTGTATGAAAAACAACTACTAGCAATTACTGTGACTTCCTTAAGCACCCCAAACTGGGTGTGGCAACGCAGATAATAAAAGATAATAAAAGTGGAAAAAGATAATTAAAAAAATAGAGCTGCCAACATCTAGAAATGAGTAAAGTAATAACAGTCAGCATGGGTTTTTGTTAAAAACAGATCATGCCAGACCAATCTTATTTCAGTCTCCAACATAGTGACTAAATTAGTAGACCAGTGAAATACTGTGGGCATAATATACTTAAGACTTCAGCAAGGCATTTGACAAAGTAGGTCATAACCTACTTTTTTGGTAAGTTAGAAAAAAGTGGTTTGGATAGCATCACCACCAAATGGTTTCTAAACTGGCTGACAAACTATACTCAATGAGTAATTCTTAATAGTTCTATGTCTACATGGAGGGAAGTAAGCAGTGGTGTACCACAAGTTCCGTCTAAGGCCTAGTACTCTTCAATATCTTCATAAATGACTTAGATGAGAGAATAGAAGGGGAACTTATCAAATTTGCAGATGATACTAAGCTGGCAGGAATAGCCAATACCCTAGAAGATAGGCTCAAGATCCAGATGGATCTTCACAGGTTTGAACACTGGGCCCTATCAAACAAAATGAAATTCAATGTAGAGGGAAATAAAATCTTACACTTAGGCAAGAAAAACCAAAAGTACAAATATAGACTGGGTGAAACTAAGCAACTCCATTGAAAATGTACAAGAAAATAAAAAACCACGGCAGTTTTACAGCATTGATTTATTGATTGATATAGCGCCAAGAAGTGCTCAGTAGCTGATGAAAACCTCTCGCAGAATCAAGTGCAGGCCCAGATCTCACACATTTGCATGAATCTTAAAGGGTTAAGCCAGGTAGAGATCAAGATAAAAGATCTCTTGTTTTCATCTATGAAATATGGAGGAGAATTACAGTTGAGTAAAGGAGGTTGGTTGGCTAGATGGGAGCCCCAGAGAGCAGGTGGGACCTGTCCAGATATTTGGATGGCTAACGATTGTGCAAGCTGTAGTCCCAAACCTTCAGGAAATTTAATTTCCTCATTAGATTGAATCCTTGAAGACAGCTCTGAAAACCTCTGGGAAAGTTAGTGCTGAAATGTTACGAGACTAGAGGGGAAATGCTCAAATACGTAGGAGATATTTAATTTAACTGATTGCAATTGAACTTACATAAGTTAATTCAAATGTAATTTTGAAGCCCACCATTTAAAGGCCAACTCTAGAATAAAATGAAAAAAAAAAAGGCAGATGAATGAAAAAAAAAATTCTGTTACTTGCTGCAACTCACATTAAGGCCATTCCATTTTTTCCCCTGGACAATATGAAGGTAATCCATCAGTTCATTGAACAAAATGCCCAGTCTGATATACCAATATTGTTTTGGTGATAAACAAAAGGGAGAGGGAAACCCATAGAAATATAAATTATATCCATGTAAGAAACAAACTAATAACCCTGGCTAAAGTGATTGTTCCAGGTAGCCAATGGACCTCCTATGACCATGATGGCAAACCTATGGCAGTGCCATATTTGCCAGCATGGCAGCCCTCAGCCCCGGCACACATGCCTGCACTGGCCAGCTGATTTTTGGCCTTCCAGAGGCAGTTTTTGCCCTCCCCAGGCTTCATGAAAGGCTCCGGAGCCTGGGAAGGGCAAAAATCCCCCCCCCCTGGCATGGGGGTCACTTACGTGGGGGGTGTCACTCCCTCATGAATAGGTGGGTGGGCATGCACACATGTGCTAGCATGCACACATCCAATGTTGGCACATCTTTAGAAAAAGGTTATCCACCACCGTCCTATGACCTTCATCTGGAGATCTTTTGGTACTATAGAGCCGCATCCCACATGACATTTATCACTTGATGTGGATGGGTTACTGCTAGGGAGAACTTCCAAAATGTTAAAAGGGCGGCTCATGTGCAAGACTTTGAAGACTTCTCATGTTCCACTGGTGACCATCAAGTCAGTTCATGTGCATTGCATGTGAAGGAAATGATGCCAACGACGTTACCCCCAACTGAGGCTTTGGGGTAAAGCTGTGTGATAAGAACCTCCTGGAATGCCTGATGTTCTACGGACTTCACTTGCATGTCTAACAGTTGGAAGCCTAGTAGTGATGAAACATTAAGGTGGTGTACAGAACCCACAAAATGAGACCAACTCCAACTGCACAATAGATAAATATGCGGGCCAGCCTGGAGTTTTTTCGAGCGGCTGTGTAGTTTCCATTTCGGTTGGATTCTTGAGTCTGAAGAGAAAAAGACATAAGAATCAGATTGGTGAGCAGCTGAAAATGGAGAAGCATCCCCAGAAATAAGTTGACCTGCAGTAGTTGGAAAGACAACCCATCTTGTTTGTCAGGTATTCTCACATTGCTATTATGTGATAGGTTGACCCAAGCCTTGCAAGATAGGAATAGCAATAGCACTTAGACTTATATACCGCCTCGCAGTGCCTTACAGCCCACTCTAAGCGGTTTACAGAGTCAGCCTCTTGCCCCCAACAATTTGGGTCCTCGTTTTATTCACCTCGGAAGGATGGAAGGCTGAGTCAAACTTGAGCCTGGTGAGATTCGAACTGCCAAATTGCAGGCAGCCAGCAGTCAACAGAAGTAGCCTGCAGCACTGCACTCTAACCACTGTGCCACCCTGGCTCGCAATGAAGCTTACTTAGATCTCAAGCTTAAAGGATTTAATTTTTGCTCCAAACTAGAATCTTGAGGTCCTCTGACTGGAACCAGATATCAAATTATGGCTCAGAAAGATAACGTATCCTAGAATTAATGAACTATATGTTGAGCGTATATGATGTTAGGAATAACTTTTACCAGGGCCAAACCCATAAACTCTTTTAGTAGAAGAAACAGAACAGAATAACAGAGTTAGATATATAAATCACCTGGAGCTAATTAGAAAAAACCATGGTCTAGAATGCAAGATCACATGAAGTGCCGAGGTGGCGCAGTGGTTAGAGTGCAGCACTGCAGGCTACTTCAGCTGACTGCAGTTCAGCAGTTTGGCTGTTCAAATCTCACCAGGCTCAAGGTTGACTCAGCCTTCCATCCTTCCGAGGTGGGTAAAATGAGGACCCGGATTGTTGTTGGGGGCAATATGCTGACTCTGTAAACCGCTTAGAGAGGGCTGAAAGCCCTATGAAGCGGTATATAAGTCTAACTGCTATTGCTATTTTAAAAAAATGTTAATAGCACTTTATGAAGTGTTAATAGCACTTAATAGCACTGGTGGAAGACCTTGGGGGTCTTCTAGTCCAACTCTCTGTTCTGGCAGGAAACCCTATAGCATTTCAGATAGCAATAGCAATAGCAGTAGACTTATATACCGCTTCATAGGCCTTTCAGGCCTCTCTAAGCGGTTTACAGAGAGTCAGCATATTGCCCCCAACAATCTGGGTCCTCATTTTACCCACCTCGGAAGGATGGAAGGCTGAGTCAACCCTGAGCCGGTGAGATTTGAACCGCTGACCTGCTGATCTAGCAGTAGCCTGCAGTGCTGCATTTAACCACTGCGCCACCTTGGATGAATGGTTGCCTCACCTCTTCTTAAAAATGCCCAGTGTTGGAGCATCCACAACTTCTGGAGGCAAATCCACTGATTAATTGTTCTAACTGTCGGGAAATTTCTCCTTAGTTCTCCAGTAGGTTGCTTTTCTCTTAGTTTCCATCTGTTGCTTCTTGTCCTGCCTTCAAGTGCTTTGGAGAATAGGTTGACTCCATCTTCTTTGTGGCAACCCCTCAAATATTGGAACTGCTATCATGTCACCCCTAGTTCTTCTTTTCATCTAGACACACCCAATTCCAGCAACTGTTTTTTTAAATTATATTTTAGCCTCCCGTCGAGTGGTGGGTTTCAAAATTTTTCAAACCTACTCTGTGGGTGTGGCCTCCTTTGTGGGAGTGGCTTGCCGGCCATGTGACCTGGTGGGAGTGGCTTGCCGGCCATGTGTTTTTTTTCTCTCTCTCTCTCCCTCCCTCTCTCTTTCCTTCCTTTTGTTTCTCTGTCCCTTTTTCCTTTTTTTCTTTCATCTCTCTCTCACTTTTTCTTTCTTTTTTCTTTTTTCTTTTTTTCTTTTTTTCTTTTTTTCTTTTTTTCTTTTTCTTTCTTTCTTTCTTTCTTTCTTTCTTTCTTTCTTTCTTTCTTTCTTTCTTCCTTCCTTCCTTCCTACCCCCCCCTCTCTCTCTGTGTGTGTGTGTGTGTGTGTGTGTGTGAGTGATGGGTTTCAAAATTTTTTGGAACCTCTTCTCTAGGTGTGGCCTGCTTTCCGGGTCCACTGGTGGAACCTCTTCTAACCGGTTCGGTAGATTTGACAAACCGGTTCTACCGAATAGGTGCGAACTGGTAGGAACCCACCTCTGCTCCAGTCCCCTAATAATCTTTGTTGCTCTTCTCTGTCCTCTTGTAGAATTTTACAATGTGACAACCAAAACTGGATGTAGTGTGGGTTTAGCAAGGCATTATAAAGTGCTATTAACACTTCATGTGATTTTGATTCTTTTCATTCTAGACCATAGTTTTTTTTAATTAGCTCCAGGTGATTTATATACCTAAAGGTGGCAGATGATCTAATAAAGCACAAATTGTTCTAATATTCTACAAGAAACCTTTCCCATTGCAGGCTGAATTAAGAAGGACAATGGGATGACATCATTGTCAGTGAAGAATTATTGGAAGTAAAAAAAAAAGCAAACCGTTTATTAATTTCTTTCTTCAGGATGGCATATACAGTACTGCAGGTGAAGTAATGCCTAAATGCATGGTAGCTTGTATGTTTTAAACTATCTTCAGAACAGTTTACGATAATTGTGCCAAATAATATTTTCTGATTAATATTTAGAGATGGCACAGAGCTTTTCTGGAAAAATATATTTTGGAAACAGTAAATGGGGTGATATATCATCTGAACCCCAAATAGCTCACAAAAAGCCTTTTTTAGATTTGTAAAGGATTATTTACTGTTAGATCACGGTAACACTAATCAATGTGTATTATTTACCCTCTTTAAAATGTCAACAAGAATATATGATAAATTATGTGATGAGAGAGATAATTAGTTGACCCCCACAATGTAGAAAAGATGTGGAGACTCTAGAAAGAGTGCAGAGAAGAGCAAGAAAGAGGATTAGGGGACTGGAGACTAAAACATATGAAAAACGGTTGCAGGAACTGGGTATGTCTAGTTTAATGAAAAGAAGGACCAGGGGAGACATGATAGCAGTCTTCCAATATCTAAGGGGTTGCCCCAAAGGAGAGGGAGTCAAGCTATTCTCCAAGGCACCTGAGGGCAGAACAAGAAGCAGTGAATGGAAACTGATCAAGGAGAGAAGCAACTTAGAACTAAGGAGAAATTTCCCAACAGTTAGAACAATTAATCAGTGGAACAAGTTGCCTCCAGAAGTTGTGAATGCCCCAACACTGGAAGTCTTTAAGAAGATGTTGGATGGCCATTTGTCTGAAATGGTATAGGGTTTCCTGCCTAGGCAGAGGGTTGGACTAGAAGACCTCCAAGGTCCCTTCCTACTCTGGTATTGTATTGTATTGTATTGTATTGTATTGTATTGTATTGTATTGTACTGTATTGTATTGTATTAATTCTGGTAGAAATTAAATGGAAAGACAAGAAATCATAACATATTAATTAGGGTGTTCTCCCTTTGGGAGACTTGTTTCAAGCTGTGGGGGGACCCATATGCCATGGATACACACCTCTGAGCTCAAGCCTATGCAGAATCTCAGCTTAATGGCAATATTTTGATTTAAGATCTAGCACCAAGACTTCATGATCCTTTTACGTGATCACAAGATTAGAAGCCTTAGTCTTGACTAGATAATTCTGGGATGGGAATCAAGTCAGGTAAGACAAATTTAATCACTGATATGTGAAGACTCCCTCTCCCCTTATTCATCAAGCAAGAGTGGAAAAGAGTGGGTGAAACAAGCAGAATGAGTTCTCAGCTTCAACTTTTCTTAATAGGAACGATAAATCAAAATATATCAACATCTTCTCAAAATATACTATATTGCTACTATACCTATTCTCTCTCTCTCTGTCTCCCTCCCTCTCCCCTCTCTCCCTTTCTCTCCCCACTCTCTTGCCTGCCTGCCTGCCTGCCTGCCTGCCTATCCATCCATCCATCCATCCATCCATCCATCCATCCATCCATCCATCCATCCATCCATCCAACCAGATAGCTGGATAGCTGGATAGCTGGATAGCCGGATAGCCGGATAGCTGCCTAGCTGCCTAGCTATCTAACATCTATCTATCTATCTATCTATCTATCTATCTATCTATCTATCTATCTATCTATCTATCTATCTATCTATCTATCTATCTATCTATCCATCCATCCATCCATCCATCCATCCATCCATCCATCCATCCATCCATCCACCCACCCAACCAACCAACCAACCAACCAACCAACCAACCAACCAACCAACCAACCAACCAACCAACCAACCAACCAACCAACCAACCAACCAACCAACCAACCAACCAGATAGCCGGATAGCTGCCTAGCTGCCTAGCTGCCTAGCTATCTAACATCTATCTATCTATCTATCTATCTATCTATCTATCTATCTATCTATCTATCTATCTATCTATCTATCTATCTATCTATCTATCTATCTATCTATCCATCCATCCATCCATCCATCCATCCATCCATCCATCCATCCATCCATCCATCCATCCATTTATCCATCATCTATCAATCTAGTGATTAAGTATTGAAGTTCAAATTCCCCATTTGAATGCCATTTATTCTTTCAACTCAAGCTACTTCAAAAGGGGTGCATAGTGCCAGTAGGGATGAAAGATAAGAGACCCTTCCTGTCCTTACCATGTTGAGCTCCTAGAGGGAAAGCATCTGCAAATCAATTACAAAATTTGGCAGAATACAAATGAACGAATGAACGAACAAACGAATGAATGAGACATTGAATATGAATACTGTAAGAAGGAAAAGCAAGCGACTAATCCTAAGTGAAGATACAATGATGTCACATATTCTGTTCCTCTGCAAATGCCACTACTTTACATTCTCTTACTTGTCCCCTTACTAATCTCCTTCCCTGTCGCCATGCAGCCCCTGAGGAACATCACATGGTACTGGAGCTACAAAAGGGGCTCTTGATGAGTTCCAGACGCTGGAGCCCACCTACTTTAAACCAATATGATTCTGTCCCTTTCATTTTTCCAAATATAACTAAGAGGAACTTCATAAAGAAAAAAGTCCAGGCTCCCTGCTTCCTGCAGCTCTTGTTCCCAGAGAAACTTACCTTTACAGAATAAACCCATGGCCACCAACTCACCTTTATGGAATAAATCACAGCCACAATTCCAAAGGGTAGGAAACAGCAGAACAAGGTGCAGATGGAGTAGCTCAGGTAGTCAGGCTCACTGCTGGTCTGGACGTGTGAAATAAAGATATCCTCCCGAGCCTCAACAAATAGATCTTGTTGGGGCTTTCCAGACGGCGGATCCTGGTACATCTGATACTGTGGCGGCGGTGGCATTGAGGAAGCTGCTCCATAATCCAGAGAAGATGGTTCAACGTGGAATTTAAGTGAATCGGACTCTTCATGAGGTTTTTGTTCAGGATAAGGGGAAGGATTTGAGGGGACAGGAATATGGGTTTCATAGCTTGGGTTGGCCATCATGTAGAGTTGCTCTCTTTCTCCTTCGTTTGTCACGGCCAGTGAGGTCCTATCTTGGCTTCCGATTTCCTTCCAGTTCAACTGCCCCGCAGTGAATCTGCTCAGGTTTTTCTCCTTGGTGGTACCCAATGCCTGTTTTCCAACTCTTGCTTCTGTTCTTGGCAAGCCTTTGATTGTTCGCTTGACGCGATACCTTATAATGCAGTTTCCTCCTTCTTTTATCTTGTTAAGAGACTGCGATGTATTGCTCTGGCTCTCCAGCGGGATGACATCACTGTGTCTTGAGGATCAGGAGAAAGAGTGGGCGGAATTAATAAATAGGCAGCCAGGATAAAGAGACTGATGGATACCGGACACGTCCTATGGAAAAGGGGGTGCCAGGCTGGAGTTGGATAGGATACAGAACGTCTGTTAGTCCCAAGGCTAATTAAATAAGCCCGAATAAAATGAAGTCCAAATAAATCAGGTTTATGTGGGCATGTTCAGAATTTCATTACAAAATGAATGGCTCAATTTTGGGTGGGGGTGGGGGAATGCTGAAACGAAAAGGAGGCCATTTACAGAAGAGGCCGCATACTTTAGGTGAACAGAACAGTAGGTAGCGCTGGGGAGAGAAAATCTGGACTAAGGGTTTTAAGAAATACAATCGCATTTGCCCTGCCATCCCAGAATTCTCCAAAATTCAAATAAGAGCCAATCCCTTTTGCTCTGAGGAGTAGAGAATGGAGGTGGTATTCAGCCAGTTCTGACAGGTTTTAGAGAACCAGTAGTGGAAATTTGGAGTAGTTCAGAGAACCGGCAAACAGGCTGGCCACACCCCTGCTTCTTCCCAGCTTTCCAGCTGATCTTCTTTTGTTGCCCTGAACAGGAGAATGGAGCTGGAAAGCAGGTTAGTTGGGTGGGGAGGGAATAGGGATTTGGCAGTATCCTTCCCTTGCCATGCCCACAAAGCCACACCCACAGAGCTGGTAGTAAAAAAATTTGAATCCCACCACTGGTATGGAACACAAGTTGGTAGGCCCCAGGCCTTTGTTTTTATGCCCCTGTTATAGGTGGATTGACATATGCACACACAAATGCACAGATATTGTGTCTTGCATCTCTTCACAACTGAAGAATAACAGTTCTGGAAATGTTCCAGGGATCCATCATTTACTTTGTTGAACCCAGCTGCTCACTGTCCTAAAATCCAGGAAGAACAATCCCAGCAGATGAACAATTGGTCTCTCTTTGAAAACTCCATCAAGGAAAAGACCGTTCACCTAGTGGTGGGTTTCAAACTTTTTAAGAACCTGTTATATAGGTGTGGCCTGCTTTGTGGGAGTGGCTTGCCAGCCATGTGACTGGGTGGGAGTGGCTTGCCAGCCATGTGACCAAGTTGGAGTGGCTTGGCAGTCTTGTGACTGGGTGAGCATGGCCAACTTGTAAAATGTGGTGAAACTCACTTAACAACACTCTTGCTTAGCAACCAAAATATTGGCTCAGGAACTCTGGCATTTGAAGCATGCAAGTCTTAAAGCTGTCAAGTTACAAGACCCTTGCACCCCTAGCCCTTTAGAAAAAAAACTCCAGGGGTGTTCAAACTTGCTTTAAGACTTGTGGACTTCAACTCCCAGAATTCCTCCTCTCACTCTTCATCTTGATGATGTGCGGATGGGCGGGGGGGGGGAGGGAGCTGGAACCGGTTCTAAAAGGCACTGTAGATTTGAAGAGGTTAGAACTGGCAGGAACCCACCCCTGGTTCACCTTCAAAGTAGTTGTCCTATTAAATTATTTTCATATTCAAGACTCAGATGAAAGTGGCAAACAGGGCAATTGTTATTATTTCAAATAGTATCATCCATCTCATCTAACCAACTCTTGGTAACTCTACTTTAGACTACAATTCAGTGATACGTTCCCATTAGACCAGTGGTGGGATTCAAAATTTTTTATTACTGGTTCTGTGGACATGGCTTTGTGAGCATGGTGTGGCTTTGTGGGCGTGGCAGGGGAAGGATACTGCCAAATCCCCATTCCCTTCCTGCTCCATTAACCTGCTTTCCAGCTCCGTTCTCCTGTTCAGGGCAACAAAAGAAGATCAGCTAGGAGGCTGGGAGGCAGCAGGGGCGGGGCCAGCCTCTTTGCCGGTTCTCTGAACTACTCAAAATTTCCGCTACTGGTTCTCCAGAACCTGTCAGAACTGGCTGAATACCACCTCTGCATTAGACCTTACACTGCTCCCTGGGGGCACAAATTACCAGTCTTGTCTAACTTCCAAGTTGCAGAATCCTACCACCTATAGCTCCACTTCCCACATTTTTCATCCAAAGATCTTTGTGGTCTTCAGTTGGACTAATTCATTTTGCCAACAACATTTTCTGAGAGGGGCAGAAGAGAAGAATGAATAAATGCTGTATAACGGAGAAATGTTTCTTTTTGTGACTTGGAGAGTCTGCTTCCATTACCATCATCATTAATTACATTGCACTGTTTTCTTTTGAAACAGGCTGACACTGCTGAGTCAATCAATTTATTTGAATTATGCTTTGCATGAAATATTAGGATCCAAGGTGGCGCAGTGAATTATGCTTTGCATGGAATACCAGGAGCCAAGGTGGCGCAGTGGTTAAATGCAGCACTGCAGGCTACTGCTAGATCAGCAGGTCAGCGGTTCAAATCTCACCGGCTCAGGGTTGACTCAGCCTTCCATCCTTCCGAGGTGGGTAAAATGAGGACCCAGATTGTTGGGGGCAATATGCTGACTCTCTGTAAACCGCTTAGAGAGGCCTGTAAGGCCTATGAAGCGGTATATAAGTCTACTACTGCTATTATGCCAGGGCATTGTCTGTTTCTGCCTAGTTTTCCATTCTGAGAAGTTACTGAGAGTTAATATTCCCCCCCCCATGTATTATACTCTCTTCCTACTTATAGATCCGATTTCTTCCAATCCATCTTGATAAGGCACCTGACTCTAAGCTGGTTTAATGAGAAGCAACTGATCTAGAATTTTGTGGTTCAGTATTCTAACCAGTTCTGAGCTCATTTGTATAATTCTGTAGTCTGCATTTTACCAATTATCTAGCCAGACATTATTGGGGTATTTGTCTCTCACTGTCACCTTTACAAATTTCTTCTTTTCTCTACCCATTATGCAGTTGCTAGCTAAGGGTTTTACAGATTAAATTGATAGATCTTTATAGAAAATGGCTTGTTTATAGTATTATGGAAAAGGAAAAAGCTGCGATTTGATCTTAATGCCTTATTTTACTGCAGCAGAATGAGTCGGAAGTCAATGCTTCTTTTTCTTCTTCTTTTCCCTCTATCTTTCTTCACTTCCATTCCCCCTTTCCCCTCCCACTTCCACTGTTCTTCTGTTTACTTTTGTATTTTATAATATTCTATATAACTTAATAAAAATTTGATTCTAAAAATGGTATTCACAAAGGCTCTATGAAGCCATGAAAAGAAGGACTGGGGTGACATAATAGCAGTATTCCAATACCTCAGGGGCTGCCCCAAAGATGAGGGAGTCAAACTATTCTCCAAAGCACCTGAGGGCAGGACAAGAAGCAATGGGTGGAAACTAATCAAGGAGAGAAGCAACTTAGAACTAAGGAGAAATTTCCTGACAGTTAGAACAATGAATCAGTGGAACAACTTGCCTCTAGAAATTGGGAATGCTCCAACACTGGATGTTTCTAAGAAGATGTTGGATATCCATTTGTCTGATGTGGTGTAGGATGTCCTGCCTAAGCAGGGGGTTGGACTTGAAGACCTTCAAAGTCCCTTCCAGCTGTTGTTATTCTAAGTAGGGGGACCTCCAGAAGACCTGTGAGATGGGGCAATGGGTCGAAGCAGCTGGCTTCCAAGGATGCTGGGCTCCCCCACCCCCTTGAAATCTGGGACCGAACCTGGAAGCTGTCTGAGGACTCTCGGTGCCATGTTAGAAAGAAAAGGGAAACGAGACCGAAATGACCGGTAATGTTTGCAGAGGACTTTTCATGAGCTGAAGGTTCTCAGGGGCGTCAGTTCAACAGAACTGGCAGAAGGACAGCATTTCAGTAAAGGCGAAAGACTGGTCTGGATAGATTTTCCATCTCTTTATGGAGAAGTACGGAAGTTCTTTGCCCTTTGCTCTCTAAGGCCTCTGCCGCCTTATACATCAATCTCTCCTTGGAAACCGATGTCCTTCCAGGGAAGACCTGCTCCCATCATGCAATTCTTCTCTTCAGCTAGAAATTCAAGCCAGCCAGGACAAAAAAAAAAGAAAGAGAAAGAAGAAGAATATGTTGAAAGGAGTCAAAATGCACTGCACATTTCAAAATGGGTACTCCGAGCCAAAGTAGGCATTATAATAATTACAGGGCTCGAAACCATGCCAGTTTTTATATTTTATTTCTTTTTTTTTTACTTAAATACCAAGCAGTCATTTCAATTAGGAATTGTGCGGCTCGATGTGGGATGCTTCAACTCTTCCCTCCTCAGCTATTTCTTATGAGAACCTAACTTCACTGCAGTTAATATCAGAACAACCAGGAGTAGGCCTGGTTCCCTAGACTTCTTGGATCCTAAGCAGAGGTGGGTTCCTACCAGTTCGCACCTATTCGGTAGAACCGGTTCGTCAAATCTACCGAACCGGTTAGAAGAGGTTCCACCAGGGGACCCGGAAAGCAGGCCACACCTACAGAAGAGGTTCCAAACTTTTTTGAAACCCACCACTGGTCTTTGGATATGATTATTCTACACTATCATGCTCATATTTATAAAACTCAGTGCCTCTGTGAAAGGTAAGGATGACTACTGCGTTTGTGGTGCAATCAGAACATTGTGTGTATTGAAGTTGTTTTAACGCAAACCAAAGATGCCTTTTAAAAAACAAGTTTACATCATATTCTTATGCTTGCCAGGGCTGTATGTGAGGTAATTTAAGGTGGTTCTGACAAGTGTCGTCGGCATCTTCATATCTGGTCACATGGGCAGTAAGCCACTCCCATCCGGTCATATGGGCAGCAAGCCACTCCCACAAAGGAGGCCACACCCACAGAGTAGGTTCAAACAATTTTTGAAACCCACCACTGATCCTAAGTCCCACAAGCTTCAGGCACCTTGATTAAGGAATTTCCTGGTGTTGGAAGAAATATCCATCTAGTCAATGATGGGATACTACTGGTTTAACAACCGGTTCGGTGATCGCGCGCTTCGCTGTACGTTCCTTTTGAGAAAACGCCTTCCGCATTACTGCTGGGGAGAAAAACAGCTGAGGCGTAGCAATCCACTCTGCTGCGCAGCTCAGCTGAGAAGATATAGGTCAGTAAAGCACATTGCCCAGATATTTATTTAGAGGGGGGAAATGTCCAGACCAAATGTAATTTTTAACGTTGGTTTTTCCCCTTACCAGAGGAAGCCCCCTTGTGGAGTACTGTGAAGCCATTACCATGACAACTCCACTGTGCTGTACAGTAGAAGCCATTTTATGGCAGTACAGTAGAAGCCATTTTAAGGCACAACAGGCTGTATCTTAACAGAACACACACCCCAAGGGGTTTTAGGAGCGTCTTACCCCACACAATATTTGTTTCTAGAGAGTAAGTTATCTGTGTACCAACTTTGGTTGAAATTACTCGAGGCGTTCCAGGCGGGCGGGCCCAGCTGATCGTCGGAGCTTCGGGTTTGCCCGAAACTGCCCAGACAAGTAGCATCCCACTGTTGCAGAAAATGACAGGCTTTAGACTTCTCAGGATATAGGAAAAGTTTATTTGGCTGCCAGGTTCAGAAAGCTAGCAAAATCGCTAACATTGCAAATTCTGAACGACCTTCATTATCGAAGCACACGTTCTTTTACATTCTCAAAAGCATTGCAACACGGAAATACTTAACACATTTCTTAGTGGTTACCTTGAGGAGAAAGCCTTATAAGGAGTTGGGGTCTTACTTCTCTTTTTGTCTTGAACCATAGGTACTGACTACATGCCTTTATGCAAACTTTAATTGAACCTTGTGATTTGGACTTTTGATATAGGGTCGTTGGCTGGAACATCTTGTGGTTAGAGGCTGATGACATTTCCCTGTCTCTTTAAGCCAGCTTCTAACTGTCCCTTCTGCGCCACGTCTTCATTCTTATATTTTTAATCCATATTTTATTCTACTTTACCACCCCTGCATCTAGTTCAGTTCCAAGCGGGGAGAAGGACACTGGAAACATGGGGGCTGATTGGGAAGATGATTTATTGATGAAGCAGAACCATCAAGTACATGCAGCTGACCACATGGAGTTGAGAGAGAAGGTTTATTTATACCTTCTCTTCAGTGACGTGTGGTGAGGTTTATGGCTGGTGAGGCACTGACACAGTGGTGGATTTCAATTTTTTTTAGACTTGTGGACTTGTGGAGTGATCATAAAACACCTAAAGTCAGACTAGATGAGGAATGTCGTTCTCCTGCCTCCTCCTGTAGGGGGCGCTTTTTTAGAAGCTTTTTTAAACAGTTAAGCACTAAGCAGAGTCATCCACGGTGACTCTGGCAGCAACTAGCTCAGCCTGACCTCAGCTCTTGCCTTTTTCCTTTTACATTTTTTTTATTTTCATGATGACAGTGGTGAGGTTCTGCATCCCCTGCCTTCCCTGACTGCACGTCACTGCTTCTCTTGGCCCTTGCCCTTGAGCTTCCTATTCCTGAGCAAGAAATGTATTCTATTGGCTGTAGTCGGACTCCCATGGGGCCACGTGGAGTCATGTTTGTCTGTATCAAGTTAGGTTGAGCGTTGGGTTGATGCAATGTCTTTAGGAGATTTTGCAATGCAATGAACCCTGCTGCTAGATAATCCTATAAGGTTTGGGATGGGGGTGGGGTTCATGTCTTAATCCCATCACCTTGAAGATCTTTTGTTTTGTAGATAGGCTGGCCCAGTCCTTCTCAATGGGCACCAAATATCTGCTGGGGACAGACAGAGAGCTGAGGCTGAGTTTCCATCTCCCTTAAGATTTCTGTTTCTCTTTTAGGGGAAATATAGTAGTCTGTCTTTTTAATATTTCCTAAAATATTTCATTCTTCTAGGAGAAGGGTGGGTGCTAACCAGTGGTGGGTTTCAAATGTTTTTAGGACCTCTTCTGTAGGTGTGGCCTGCTTTGTGGGAGTGGCTTGCCAGCCATGTGACCGGGTGGGAGTGACTTTACAGTCATGTGACTGTGTGGGCATGGCCAACATGTAAAATGTGGTGAAATTCACTTAACAACGCTCTTGCTTAGCAACCAAAATGTTGGCTCAGAAACTCTGGCATTTGAAGCACGCAAGTCTTAAAGCTGTCAAGTTACAAGACCCTTGCACCCCTAACCCTTTAGGAAAAAAAAACCCAGGGGTGTTCAAACTTGATAGTTTTAAGTCTTGTGGACTTCAACTCCCAGAATTCCTCCACTCGCTCTTCATCTTGATGATGTGCGGACGGGCGGGGGGAGGGAGCTGAACCGGTTCTAAACGGCATGGTAGATTTGTGGAACCTCTTCTATAGAAGAAGTTAGAACTGGCAGGAGCCCACTTCTGGCCCACTGCCCATGGGCAGCATAACTCCATGTAGAGGGCATCAGCTTGTCTGTCCCAGGGAAAAATAGTTCTTGTTGGCAAGATATTGATTTAGAACATTCTCATTTCCCATTAAAGGAAGGGTTACCACAATTTCAACTTGTTTTAACATTCAAACATTTTCCGCAGGGTGTATATGCTATGTGTGGACCCAGTAGATATTTTCAACATGACCCAATGAAAAATTAACTGGTATCAGACAAAAAATACACACACACACACACACACACACACACACACACACACACACACAAATAAATCAGATGTGAGGCAGTTAAACTAAGTTTTGATTCTGCCCCAGATCAAAACCCATCATAATTTCCCGTTTTAGCTCACTTAACATATTGATCTTTCTGTCCAATCTTTCATTTTGACATTTCTGATTTCCATTTATTTCCAGGATTGGCTGGAGAATTTTGGGAGTTGAAGGTCACACGTAAGGGCCAGAATACAAATGAGCATTTATTTCACATAAGTTTATATTATAAATTTACATAAGCTTAAACATTAAAAAAAAATCTTCACAGAATTACACTTTATATTTAATAAAGCCCTACTTTGTATCAATGCAGTACACAGAATAATGTTCTCAAATTACAGAAGGGCTGATGCTAATTGGATGATATGTAATAATTTTCAACAATAAGAGCAAGGCGGCAATAAAATCAATTATACAGAAAGGTGAGACAGAGATTCCTAGGATCGCATTAAAACTTACAATTTGGAGTTAAATGTGTATTAGCATATGGAAAGCTACAGGAAGCCCTAACTTATCATATGGTTCACTTTGATTTATGACAACTCTGGATTTTATTTGTAAATATAATGTTTTATGGAAGATTGTCCGCGAGAAAACGTGAGGAATATCTTTATGGTAGGTTTCCAACAGATCGGGATTTCAGTTCTCATGTCTCATGTATGGCATCCATTTCATGTGAATGAGATTTAGAACTGATTAGGTGTATTTCAATATGAACAGTATTCACTGCCAAATAAGCCAGTGCTTCATATCTGGCCTCAAAACCTTTTCCAATCTGTTTCAATCTGCGGGCTGATAAGAATCAGAATTCTCAATTAATAGGATTTCAGAATGCTCAGTGTTGTCTTCAGTATATTATGGGATAGTTCTTAGCAGTGGTGGGATTCAGCCAGTTCGCACCTATTCGGGAGAACCAGTTGTTAACAGTCTAAGCAGTTCGGAGAACCAGCTGTTGGAAGAAATCTCCTTTTGTTTTTCCCCACTTTACAGGGCTAATCCGGTAAGGAAGGCAGGAAGGAAACATTCTGCTGTTGTTTCTAGCCTCATCTTTATTGCCTTGCTTACAGAAATTGCCTCTCCGGTTAACCCTTATTACATTGTATCAGCTAAAGTGAAGCGCCCATCGACATGAGTGATGTTGAGTTGGCCTTGCCCACCCGGTCACATGACCACTGAGTCCCGCCTACCCAGCTGGTCATTAGAGCAGAGAACCGGCTGTTAAATTATTTGAATCCCACCACTGGTTCTTCGGTGTCATTGCTGGTCAACAAAGCATGTGCAAACTAGTGGGAACTCTGAAGGACCAGCCTACGGTTACATTCTTACATGATTTGAGCTTGATTAGAGATTTACATGATTTATATTTACATTCATTCGAAGGCTATGGTTTTATTTTAGATTTCTGACCTCCCTTCCGCGTATTAAGTGCAGAAATCCTTTAAGGTAATATTGTGTCTTCAGGGATTAAAGTTATAATTTCCAAAGCTGCCCTGTTGAACTGATACTACTGTGGTTGCAAGTATGGTGTTGTAAATAATGATTAAAATAATACCCAGAACAATCCCTGCAATCCCCAATCCAAGTGCAGTGTGATCCAAGGTGAGGGCCAGTCTGGAATATCTCTTAGCAGACATGATGTCTCTCCGGTGATTGGCTCCTTGAGTCTGAGGGTGGGAAGAGGGAAGAGGGAAGAAAAAGATTATTGATACCCATGTAATTAGTTGACCCTGGGCATGAGGGAGAACAAGGAGTAGAGTGGGTATTCAGCTGGTTCTGACCAGTTCCGGAGAACCGGTAGTGGAAATTTTGAGTAGTTTGGAGAACTGGTAAATACCACCTCTGGCTGGCCATGCCCCTATCTATTCTCTGCCTCCTGAGTCCCAGCTGATCGGGAGGGAATGGGGATTTTGCAGTCACCTTCCCCTGGAGTGGGTTGGGAATGGAGATTTTACAGTATCCTTCCCCTGCCACACCCATCAAGCCATACCACGCCCACCAAGCCACGCCCACAGAACTAGTAGTAAAAAAAAATTGAATCCCACTACTGGCAAGAAGGAGACACATGCCAAAACATGCACGAGAAGAACAAATCTAAAAATAGGCAAGCGTGAAGGCAGAAGGAGAGAGGACAAGAAAACAAGGAGGGTAGAAAATAAGAAACAATGGTTGGAGACTAATCGAAGAGAGAAGCAACCTGGAATTAAGGAGAAACTTCCTAAGAGTGAGGAAAATGAACCAGTGGAAACAGCTTGCTTTCAGAAATCTTGGGTGTTCCACAGTGGTGGGATTCAGCCAGTTCGCGCCTATTCGGGAGAACCAGTTGGTAACTTTCTTAGTAGTGCAGAGAACCGATTGTTGGAAAAAATCTCCTTTTGTTTTTTCCCACTTTACAGGGCTAATCCTGTAAGGAAGGCAGGAAAGAAACATTCTAGTGTTGTTTCTAGCCTAATCTTTATTTCCCTCCTTACAGGAACTGCCTCTCCGGTTAACCCTTATTATATTGTCACAGCTAAGGCGAAGCGCCCATTGATCTGAGTGACCTTGAGTTGGCCATGCCCACCCAGTCACATGACCACTGAGCCACGCCTACCCAGCTGGTCATTGGGCAGAGAACCGGTTGTTAAATTATTTGAATCCACCACCGGTGGTGTTCTATCACTGGAGGTTTTTAAGAAGAGATTGGACAGTCAGTTGTCTGAGATGGTATAGGGTCTCCTGCTTGAGCAGGAGGCTGGACTAGAAGACCTCCAAGGTCCCTTCCAGCTCTGTTCTATTCTATGTAAGGAAGAAGCAAAGGACAAAAAAAATTAAAGAGGAATGCACTATATAGAGAGTGAAACAAAAAAAAATGGCGAACATAGTATTTATTCTCTCTCTGTATGTGTTTGTGCAAGCACTGATCTTACTTTAGAACAGTGTTTCTCAATCTTGGCAACTTGAAGATGTCCGGACTTCAACTCCCAGAATTCCCCAGCCAGCGTATGCTGGCTGGGGAATTCTGGGAGTTGAAGTCCGGACATCTTCAAGTTGCCAAGGTTGAGAAACACTGCTTTAGAAGGACAAGATCAGCCTGGGTCTCAAATTAATTCAGTGAAATCCCCTTTTATCCATTTGCTGCTACCCTTTTAAAAATCAACGTCTTTGATAAAGAATTCCAATCAATTTAGCTCACTAGGCTGATGGGTGGTCTGAGACATTTCCAGGAAAGTTGGTCTGGAAACAGATCAACAGCAGGGCCAGATTTTCCTGTAGGCTAACTAGGCTTCAGCCTAGGGCCTCAAGATCAAGTGGGGGCCTACATTCAAATTGTTAGCAAAATCAAAATTACACTATTCTAAAAACAGTGAACACTAAAACACTGAACCGAAAATAAGGAGAAATTCTACACATATGACTAATAAACAAACATAAAAATGTATTGGTTAAGATTGTTCCAGCGCCGCAGCAGTTGGGGAGCCCGCCCACATTCCCGGCACCGGCGGTCGGGCGAGAGGCGCGGCCGCTCCCAGTAGCCGCCCCATTGACGCGGAGCCCACCAGCGGCCAGGCAGGTGAGGGTGAGGGGGCTGAGCCGAGCAGCTGAGCGCAGTAGGGGAGACGCTGCCTTTGCTGCAGAGCAGAGCCGCCCTCCGTCGGGAGGCCAGCTATATATATTGATATATATTGATATATATTGATATATATCACAGTAATGATGTATTTTATTGTCTCTCATTTAATTTACAAACTTAAAAATGGGAGGTGAAAGGGCCTCATAAGTGGAATAGCCTAGGGCCTCTTTTCATCTAAATCCGGCCCTGTCTGGGTCTCAAATTAATTCAGTGAAATCCCCTTCTATCCATTTGCTGCACTTGTACCCATATACCCTTTTTAAAAATCAACGTCTTTGATAAAGAATTCCAATCGATTTAGCTCACCAGGCTGATGAGCACAGGACGTTGGGTGGTGTGAGACTTTTCCAGGAAAGTTGCTCTGAAAACAGATCAACACTAATGAAAGATAAATAAAAAAATCCCCCCACTCCTTTACAAAAGGAACTTGGCAGCTGCTGGGGACCTGTTTATGTTGAAATGAAGTTTTTGCATGTCTTTCGAACCACACCTCCGAGAGTCAGTAACCATTGCCAATCTCTGTCAGCAGTTTTCCCTTGTTCATATGCAGACGCATCCTAGGTCAGGGATGTCAAACTCAAGGCCCACGGACCAGACCCAGCCCATGGGGTGCTTAGCTCTTGCCTGTGGTGTTGTGACTGACCTAGGCTTCCGAAGAGCATGAAGCAAAATCCTGGTCCCGACAAAAACCCCTTTTATTAATTGACGGTGAATTCTGCTCATTCACATCCAGCAAAGTCTTTCAAAGGGAGGATTTACAGCCACAGACCTTCTCTGGCTTGGGGAGCTGACAGGCCGATATCTGCAAAACTTGGCAAGGAGCCTCGGAGAGTCACGAACCAATTAAGCGAACTAATTGTCTCCTGCAAACTCCACTCCCCTTTCGCTCCTCTTTTATTTCCTCTGGGAGGGGACATTCATCATCCACCTGTGGCCTTACTCCCAAGTCGACCCCTGTTCTTTAGCTGTTCCCTTTGTCTGGCAACTCTGTGCATGCGCACATTGGGAACAGGCTCCAGCTGTTCGTCTGCCTCACTGATGTCTGACTCTGAAGGCAGCTGATAACTGTCAGACAGCCCTAGCCCCCTCTCTGCCTCCGACAGAGAGCCCTCATCAGAGCCTTCCCCAGACTCCAGGACTGGCCCATCTTCCTCCCCAACCTCCTCGCTGTCCGAATCTGCTGCCAGCTCTGCTGGCTGCTGGCGGGCCATAACATGTGGGGCTTCCCTGGAAACAGTGAAGGGCTGGCCTGCGGTGCCTCTACCAGCAAAAACAGAGCTCAGGAGGGCTGATTGTGGCTCTCCCGAGCTCCATTTTCAGCTGCGACAACCTCCTGAAATCCTCTGCCAGCAAAAACAAAGCTCCAGAGGGCTGCACGTGGCCCTCACGAGCTCCATTTTTGCTACCAGAGCTCTCGGGTTGCCACTTAACACAAGTGACGTTGAGCTGACTATGCCCTCCTGGCCACGCCCACCCTCCCCCATGAGGTCAAACACAATCCTGATGTGGCCCTCAATGAAATCGAGTTTGACACCCCTGTCCTAGGTTATTTGCACACCCCTGACTAACCATGGCATCAAAATTCAGGGCGCCTAGCCAACTGACAGAGCCAAATTTTAAGGCCCTCCTGAAAGGCCAAAAAAGTGGGGACAGGTCTCGCCTCTGGCGGGATGTTAGCCTTTGAGCCGGTTCAGATCCGGGAGCAGGTTTCACGAATTTGAGGGGAACTCTTCTTGAGTAATACAGGCTACACACTACCAGATGACTCAAAGCCTTGCTGTTCTTTTCCTCTCCCTCTTATTTTTCAGGAAATTAGGGCATTTGAGTTCCTTTCTCAGATTTCCTTTATTTCCTGGGTTTAAAGTATGTTTTCTTTAAAAAAAAAAAACAACCCTATCTGGTTCCTCCAAGGTCATTTCTGTAACTTCCTATGTATGAGAATTTGGTCATCGATCTAATGCCCATTTGTTTTCTGTCCCCTCCAATGTTACATTAAGACATGTTGTGGCTCAGATGCATAAACTCCATCATTGCAGGCCTAAAATAACACCTCCGCATTCTCAGATGTTTTTAGAAGAAACCGACTGCCTGATTTCTTTTGCCGCCTACTTGTGTTCTGCTGATTCGACACATATTCAGTGGGGCTACCTTTCAAAAAGGACTTGGACTTTGTATCTTTGGTGAAGAATGCAACAGCCCAGCTACTATCAAGAGTAAGTAGCAGTGACACGCCTGTTCTTTGTTGCTCATTGGTTGCAAACAGGCATTGAGAGCCAATTCAAGGGTTTGGTTTAACATTCCTATAGCACGCAGGCAGCCCTCCCGAGCTCTGTTTTTGCTGGAAGAGAGCTGCAGGAGGATCCCCTCAGTCTTGCCCAGGCCACCATAGGTGCCCCTGATATGAGTGATGTTGAGTGGTTCACCGACAAATGCACGCTCGACAAAAGCGTGCCAACGAAACCGGGGCGAGAAAACCGCAAGCTCGACATTGCACCGACGAATGAGCAAAGAAGTGCGCCGACAACAGCGCACCGACAAAAGCGCACCTTCAACGAACAACTGATAACAACCTAATAACCCTAACCCTAACCCTAACCCTAACCCTAACCCTAACCCTAACCCTAACCCTAACCCTAACCCTAACCCTAAACCTAACCCTGAACCGAACCCTGAACCTAACCCTTACCTTAACTTAAATCGTGCTTTTTATGGGCGCGGTTTTGTCGGCGCGTTGTTGTGGGCTCGTGTATGGCATCGCGGTTTTCTCACCGCGATTTCGTCGGCACGTTTTTGTCGTGCGCGCATTTGTCAGGTCATGATGTTGAGCTGGCCACGCCCATCCTGGCCATGCCCCCCCTCTTCCCCAGGTCAAACACAACCCTGATGCGGCCCTCAATGAAATCGAGTTTGACACCCCTGTCCTGTAGCTTATCTTGTCCTAAGTGCAGTGGGCTCCCTGCCTGGCTTGCATTTTGCAACTTTTGATTTTCACTTGGAGTAGATGATGGACTGGCATTGCCTTGGTGCTTGAATTTTGGTTACACAGACAATTTTCACTGTATTTTTATTTTGTCACCCTGTAAACTATTCTGAACAGGATAGACAAAAGGAAAGAGAGAGAGAGAAAGGAAGGAAGGAAGGAAGGAAGGAAAGAAGAAGCAAAAGACACATAAAAGACTCAAAGAGACTCAGGGCGGCTTACAAGTAAAAGAAGGAAAGGGAAGGACATACAAAAACAAGACAACATTAAAAGATCCACAACATTCACAACTTAGGATGGGGCTGGACAAGGTCAACAGCCCCAGGCCTGCCGGAACAGCCAGGTCTTAGTCGCTTTGCGGAAGGCCGGAAGGGTAGTAAGGGTCCGGATCTCAACGGGGAGATCGTTCCAGAGGGCCGGAGCAGCAACAGAGAAGGCCCTCCCCCGGGGAGTCGCCAGCCGACATTGACCGGCAGATGGAATCCGGAGGAGGCCTAGTCTGTGCGATCTTATAGGCCTCAGGGAGGTAATTGGCAGGAGGCGGTCTCTCAGGTAGCCAGGTCCGATACCATGTAGGGCTTTAAAAGTAACAACTAGCACTTTGAAGCGTGTCCGGAGACCAATGGGAAGATAATTATGTTATTGGACAATAGCATAACTATATTATTTATATCAGCTAACATTATGTACAGGGCGGGGCATAACCTTTTCCTAGGGGGTCACAGCAACACTTGTAATAACAACACAAATAATTCATACACCATTCGAAAGCCCATCAAAAACTGAGTTTATTGACACGATTTAATAGTCAGTATGACCACCATTAGCCCTTCGAACAGCATTCAAACGAGGTGGATAAGAACACAACAAATCTTCAAACAGTCATTATTTTGCAATTCTAGGGCGGGGCATAACCTTTTCCTAGGGGGTCACAGCAAGATCGACAGCAGTTTACAACTTCTGCGACACCTCATTTTAAAGCCCATAAAAAACTGAATTGAATGAGCTATTAAATGTTAAATTTGCTTTAAGAATGGCTGGAAAATTCGATTCGGAAGAACAAAGGATCATTGACAGAATAAAATGCATTGCCTTTCGAGAGGCACCTCGTTTGAATGCTGTTCGAAGGGCTAATGGTGGTCATACTGACTATTAAATCGTGTCAATAAACTCAGTTTTTGATGGGCTTTCGAATGGTGTATGAATTATTTGTGTTGTTATTACAAGTGTTGCTGTGACCCCCTAGGAAAAGGTTATGCCCCGCCCTGTATTATATTATGTATATCAGTTCACACATACACACACACACATCAGCTAACATTCAAATCGGCAGGTTTAAACGCCCTTCTCTGCTGTATTCCTTTCCCTTGAAAAAATAACTTAATAGTTTGATATCTGAAACACTTAAAAAAGACCACGAGGAGGTCCACAATAGCAACATGTTTGCTAGAAGGAATCATATTCTATTACAGGTGATCTTCAATTCACCGCCATTCATCTCATGAACATTGCAGGTTACATTGGCGCTGAAAAAAGTGAAGGACAGCCATTCCTTGCACTTATGACGGTCACAGCCTCCCCATAGTCAAGTGATCAAAATTCTCAACAACGAGGCATGTATTTAGGATGGTTGCAGCATCTGAAGTGTCTGTGTGTGTAGGGGGTGGGTGGGTTTGGGGTCATGCAATCACTATTTGCCACCTTCCGAACTGGCTTCCAACCCAATCAATGGAAGAATCCTGGTTTTCTAACCCCTCTATGATTCACTCGATAGCTTTAGTGATTTGCTTAACAATGGTGGCCATAAAGATAATAAAAATCAGGTGTGACTCACTTAAATCACACATGTCCCACCCTTGTTTAGCAACGGAAATTGTGGTTCCAATTCTGGTCATGTTGAAGACTACATACACTTCATCATTTTCATCCCTGTTACCACTTGCAAGAAATAATTCTATTTAATAATACTTGAACAATGCCTTCAATTACTCTGATAGCGCATTGAAAGGAGCTCTTATCTCTGCAAAGTTTCCCTGCTTCACAGTTCACTGCCACAAGTCCTAGCCGTTACCTCTGACCAAGAATAATCTAGCATTGACCATACACTCATAACCATCTAAGGAAAGTTTATCATGGTTCCCTCCCTCCCCCCTCTCTGTCTGTCTGTCTCTCTGTCTCTCTCCCCATCCCTCCCTCTCTCTCTCTCTGTCTCTCTCTCTCTCTCTCTCTGTGTCTCTCTCTCCCCCCTCCCTCCCTCCCTTTCTCTCTCTGTCTCTCTGTCTCTCTGTCTCTCTCTCTCCCCCTCCCTCCCTCCCTCCCTCCCTTTCTTTCTCTGTCTCTCTGTCTCTCTGTCTCTCTCTCTGTCTCTCTGTCTCTCTCCCCCTCCCTCCCTCCCTCCCTCCCTCCCTCCCTCCCTCCCTCTCTCTCTCTCTCTGGAGGCTACCTGTAAGTTCATATCACTCTTCCCTACTAGTCTCTTCACCCCATTCCTAAGAGGCCTGTAAAGGGGGCGTACATAAGTGCCTACCATCCCTGTCCTACTGTTCCCATTTATCTATACGCATTCATTCATACTCATGTTTATTCATATACCTATTATCTTGTAAACGACTGACAAATCAAAATAAATAAAATGAAATGAACATCTGGCTGTAGTTTGGCTGTAGTTTACAGCATTCGCTGAGATTCCTTTGCTGTTTCTTCCACCCTCCCTCCCTCCCCTTTTCTTGCCTTCTCTCCCTCGCTTCTGCTCTCCCTTTCTCCCTCCTCTCTCTCTCTCTCCTTCTCTCTCTCTCCTGCCCTCCCTCACCTCTCTCTCCCCTAATCTCCCTCGCTTCCACTCTCCCTTTCCCTTTCTTTCTCCCCTTCTCCCCTCTTTTCCTTTCTTTCCTCTCTCTACCTCCCGCTCTATCCTGCCCTCCCTTTCTCTCCCTCACCTCTCTCCCTTCCTCTCCCCTTCTCTCCCACACTTCCACTCTCCCTTTCTTTCCCTCTACCTCCCTCCCTTTCTCTCCCTCACCCCTCTCCCTTTCTCTCCCTCACCCCTCTCCCTTTCTCTCCCCTAATCTCCCTCACTTCCACTCTCCCTTTCTCTCCTTCTCTCCCTTTCTCTCCCCTCTCCCTCTCTCCCTTTCTTTCCCTCTCCCTCCCTCCCTCTCCTGCCCTCCCTTTCTCTCCTTCACCCCTCTCCCTTTCTCTCCCCCAATCTCCCTCACTTCCACTCTCCCTTTCTCCCTTTCTCTCCCCTCTCCCTCTCTCCCTTTCTTTCCCTCTCCCTCCCTCTCCTGCCCTCCCTTTCTCTCCCACACCCCTCTCCCTTTATCTCCCCTAATCTCCCTCACTTCCACTCTCCCTTTCTCTCCTTCTCTCCCTTTCTCTCCCCTCTCCCTCTCTCTCTTTCTTTCCCTCTCCCTCTCCTGCCCTCCCTTTCTCTCCATCACCCCTCTCCCTTTCTCTCCCCTTCTCTCCCTCACTTCTACTCTCCCTTTCTCTCCTTCTCTCCCCTTTCCCTCTCTCCCTTTCTTTCCCTCTCCCTCCCTCCCTCTCCTGCCCTCCCTTTCTCTCATCACCCCTCTCTCTTTCTCTCCCCTAATCTCCCTCGCTTCCACTCTCCCTTTCTCTCCTTCTCTCCCTTTCTCTCCCCTCTCCCTCTCTCCCTTTCTTTCCCTCTCCCTCCCTCTCCTGCCCTCCCTTTCGCTCCTTCTCTCCCTTTCTCTCCCCTTATCTCCCTCACTTCTACTCTCCCTTTCTCTCCTTCTCTCCCTCTCCGCCCTCTCATTGAAACTCACCTTTATAGAGAAAATCAAGGCAGCAATGCCCAAGGGCAGGCAGCAGCAAAGGAGGGTGAAGATGGAGTAGCCCAAATAATCTGGTTCATTGACCGATTGGACATTGGTGATGTAGACGGTCTGTTGAGGCTGCATAGGTATGGCTCCAGCAGGTCCACCATAACCTTGGTACTGGTACGGCATAGAGGGAGATGCCCCATACATTGGAGGCGGTGGATTAATAGCTGATTTCATTGGATCAGTCTGTTGTCCAGGTTGAAAGGGCTCATTCATTTGAGGTGTCTTCTCATTCTCCGGATTGCTCATCTTGCAGCCTGCTCTCCTCTCCTTCCCTTTCCTTGAAGTTCTGCAGTCTCTGCTCACTTCTCAGCAGATGATTCTTCTTCTCCTTCTCCTTCTCCTTCTCCTTCTCCTTCTCCTTCTCCTTCTCCTTCTCCTTCTCCTTCTACTTCTTCTTCCAGATGCTCCCCCCCAAGTCCTGCTAATCTTTTTTTTTTCTTTTGCCTTGGTTACCCTTTTCAATCCTCACTCTTCTTGCTTCACCAGCGTCCTTCTTCTCCCGTGGATTGAAGCCACTCTTGTCTGCAGATTGGCTTCCAACAGGTGGTTTAATTTGTGGTGGACTTGCCCTGCCCTCAGAAATAACAGTTCCTTATTGCCATAGTAGGATAAGCTTTGTCTGATGTGGGGAAATGTGGCAAGTGGTAAACAGCGATGGATCTAAACTGGGTGGGGCAGTACTGGCAAAAAAACCTGCTATTTCCTTCACAGCAAATGATGCAAATTCAGTCAGTCAACTTTCTTCTCCTCAGTGCGGGTCAGTTAAGGTAGCTCCTCCTGCAATACAGGCCTACCAACTCAAAACTGAAAATAGGGACAGGGTCTGGACACCCCCCCTTGCATTTATTTCTGGCTCCAGTGTTTCCCTCCACCACCCTACTGACTGCTAAATCTTTTCCATGCTGGCTGGATTTATTGCCTCCCGCTAACAGGGAAAAAGAACAGGCAGCCCTGGGACCAAACTTGTCAGGATGTTATTGCATAAAGTTCCCCCTAAGCAACAGATGTAGGTCTCCTGCAATTGTCTTACAAGGGAGGCCAGCCTATAGGT
Source organism: Thamnophis sirtalis (assembly GCF_051295495.1). Lineage (NCBI taxonomy): Eukaryota > Metazoa > Chordata > Lepidosauria > Squamata > Natricidae > Thamnophis > Thamnophis sirtalis. The sequence goes on along the minus strand of NW_028261393.1, from coordinate 9,785,411 downwards.
AATAGGTAGTCCCTGAGTTATGACTGGAACTGAGCCCAAAATTTCTGCACTTAAGTAAGACATTTGTTAAGTGAGTTTGGCCCCATTTTACAACTTTTCTTGCCACAGTTAGCAATAGGACTTAGACTTATATATCACTTCACGGTGCTTTTACAGCCCTCTCTAAGTGGTTTATAGAGTCAGCCTATTGCCCCCCCCCCACAACAATCTGGGTCCTCATTTTACCCACCTAGGAAGAATGGAAGGCTGAGTCAATCTTGAGCCGGTCAGGATCGAACTGCTGGCACTCAGCAGAATTAGCCTGCAATACTGCATTCTAACCACTGGGAGTGAGGGAAGGAAGGAAGGAAGGAAGGGCAATAGCACTAGCACAGACTTATCTACCGCTTCACAGTTCTTTTACAGCCTCTCTAAGTGGTTTACAGAGTATCAGCCTCTTGCCCCCAACAATCTGGGTCCTCATTTTTCCCACCTCAGAAGGATGGAAGGCTGAGTCAACCTTGAGCTGGTCAGGATCGAACTCCTAGCAGTGGGCAGAGTCAGACTGCAATAGCAATAGCACCTAGACTTATATACCGCTTCTCAGTGCTTTTACAGCCCTCTCTAAGTGGTTTACAGAGTCAGCCCATTGCCCGCAACAATCTGGGTCCTCATTTTACCCACCTCAGAAGGATGGAAGGCTGAGTCAACCTTGAGCTGGTCAGGATCGAACTCCTAGCAGTGGGCAGAGTCAGACTGCAATAGCAATAGCACCTAGACTTATATACCGCTTCTCAGTGCTTTTACAGCCCTCTCTAAGTGGTTTACAGAGTCAGCCCGTTGCCCGCAACAATCTGGGTCCTCATTTTACCCACCTCAGAAGGATGGAAGGCTGAGTCAACCTTGAGCTGGTCAGGATCGAACTCCTAGCAGTGGGCAGAGTCAGACTGCAATAGCAATAGCACCTAGACTTATATACCGCTTCTCAGTGCTTTTACAGCCCTCTCTAAGTGGTTTACAGAGTCAGCCCGTTGCCCGCAACAATCTGGGTCCTCATTTTACCCACCTCAGAAGGATGGAAGGCTGAGTCAACCTTGAGCTGGTCAGGATCGAACTCCTAGCAGTGGGCAGAGTCAGACTGCAATAGCAATAGCACCTAGACTTATATACCGCTTCTCAGTGCTTTTACAGCCCTCTCTAAGTGGTTTACAGAGTCAGCCCGTTGCCCGCAACAATCTGGGTCCTCATTTTACCCACTTCAGAAGGATGGAAGGCTGAGTCAACCTTGAGCTGGTCAGGATCGAACTCCTAGCAGTGGGCAGAGTCAGACTGCAATAGCAATAGCACCTAGACTTATATACCGCTTCTCAGTGCTTTTACAGCTCTCTCTAAGTGGTTTACAGAGTCAGCCCATTGCCCGCAACAATCTGGGTCCTCATTTTACCCACCTCAGAAGGATGGAAGGCTGAGTCAACCTTGAGCTGGTCAGGATCGAACTCCTAGCAGTGGGCAGAGTCAGACTGCAATAGCAATAGCACCTAGACTTATATACCGCTTCACAGTGCTTTTACAGCCCTGGGAGTGGGCGGCATACAAATAACCAATAAACTGAAACTGAAACTGAAACCATGGACCAATTTTTTTGCCAGAAACCGGAAGTCAACTGGAAGTAACCTCCAGTTTCTGGCAAAAAGAAACTTGGTAAATCACAATCATGGGATCGCAAGACGCCGCAAACAGCTGCAAATGTGGGCTGATCGGTGGGGGCCCCAAATACAATCATGGGACTATAAGTGGGGCAGGGGAGAATGGAAGTTGTGTCTTCAGAACCTGGATCTTGCTGCACTCATCTTCTTGGATCCTGAAAAGTGTGAGCTCTTGGTGGACATTTTACCTGGGAAGCAGCAACACTTTTGGCAAAGTTTCATAAAAGGGTGAAAAGATGGGTTAGATGATATTACTGTTGGATGGAGTCAGAATTGGCTGAATGATGGTGTCAGGGGCTCCAAGCGATGCATCCATAGCAGGGGTGGGTTCCTGCCAGTTCTAACCTCTTCTATAGAAGAGGTTCCACAAATCTATAGTGCCGTTTAGAACCGGTTCCAGCTCCCTCCACCCCCGCCCGTTCACACATCATCAAGATGAAGAGCGAGAGGAGGAATTCTAGGAGTTGAAGTCCACAAGTCTTAAAGCTAGTTGTTCCTGACTCTGGGGGGCGGTGCTCATCTCCGTTTCTAAGCCAAAGAGCCAGTGCTGAAGACGTCTCCGTGGTCATGTGGCCAGCATGACTAAATGCCGAAGGCGCACGGAGTGCTGTTACCTTCCCACCAAAAGTGGTCCCTATTTTTCTACTTGCATTTTTTATGTCCTTTCGAACTGCTAGGTTGGCAGAAGCTGGGACAATAACCAGAGCTCCCTCCGTTATGCAGTGCTAGGGATTTGAACTGCTGAACTGCCAATCTTCTGGTTGGCAAGCTCAGTGTCTTAGCCGCTGAGCCACTGTGTCCCTTCCTGAAGGGTTAGAAAAGAGGAAAGACCCATTTTAACCCAAGCCACGTTGGAAGGTTGGCTGGGAGTTCATACAATCTCAGCATAATAAAAAATAGCTTAAAGCTGTTAATGACACCAAAGGTCATCTAGTTCTAACACCCCCACCGCCCCATGTTCTTCACAGTAGCATTTTTGACAGAGGAACAACCAGCTTCTGTTGGGAATCCCTAGCAAAGGAGAAACCAGGAATTATGTGAACAGTTTCCTCCATTGACTAAAGTTCATAAAATTCATACGTTCTTCCAGATGACGAATTTGAACTTTCTAAAGTTTTACAACTTTGGCTGGGCTTAGTAGAAGTTAATAGAAAAACAAATTCATTTCCTCTTTTGATAACGTTTTAGAAATTGGAAAACTCTTCCCGTAGCTCTCCATAACACACACACACCCCAACCCTGCTGAGCACCAGGACCTGAATGTACTAATGTACTGCAAAGGGTGTCAAACGCAATTTCATTGAGGGCGACATCAAGGTTGTGTTTGATCTGGGGGGGGGGGGAGGAGGCTGGGTGTGGCCAGCTCAACGTCACCCGTATCGGGGGTGCCTGTGGTGGCCCAAGTGCTCTGCCAGCGAAAACGGGCTTCCAAGCTCCATTTTTGGCTGCCACAGCATCCTGCAACAGAGGGCTGCAACCCTCTGCCAGTGAAAATGGAGCTTGGGAACCAAGGACATTCTCACATCTGGTCAGAGGGAGGAGGAATGATGTTACCCGGCAACCGGACAGCACCTCAATTGGACCGTGTGACTGATTGTTTGGGGAAAGGGAAAAAAAAACTTTTAATTAGGCGAAAACCATGGGAACCTTCAGAGTCTGTTTTCATTAGATCTGTGCCAATATGATGTACCCAATAAAACTATTCCTTGAAAAATCTATCTGTCTCAGAGTCTTGTTTGCTATGGATCAGTGCGAGGGGAACCTTTACCTTATCCCTTCATGAGAACAAATAGCAGGAACTGGGACGGCTGTAAAAAAGATATTCTGGGAAGATATTCTGGGATGGCATAGGGCGCCTGCCTCGAGCCGAGGGTTGGACTAGAAGACCTCCGAGGTCCTATCCAATGTTCTATATTCAAAATAGAGAATGTAGTACTTTTTTGAAGAAGCCAGGGGGCGCTAAATTGCTTCCCCACAGTGCTTGCTAGCTGAATATTTGTCGTCCTGATATGAAAAAGCTTTTATGTTTCTTCATTGTTTTTAATGATTAGCTGAAACTAAAAAGCCATGGTGATAATGGAAGATAAGAGTGTTAAATGGGAAAGTAAGAGGAGTCATACAATTAACCCATTCCCTGTGCTTGGAAAATAATCTGAGTTTTATGCTATAGGTTCGCCGTTCACTAAGATACACATACATTGATTAAGCTTCTCTCTCTCTCTCTCTCTCTCTCTCTCTCTCTCCCTCCCTCCCTCTATGTGTGTGTGTGTTTGTGTGTGTGTGTGTGTGTGTGTTCCATTCTGGAACGCCTCGAGCAATTTCAACCAAACTTGCTACACAGATGACTTACTCTTTGAAAACAAATATTGTGGGGGTAAGACTCCCCTAAAACCCCTCAGGGTGTGTGTTCGGTTAAGATGCAGCCTGTTGTGCCTTTAAATGGCTTCTACTGTATTGCCATAAGTACTCCACAGTACTCCACAAGGGGAGTATAAGGGGGAAAATCCAACATTAGAAACTACATTTGATCTGGACATTCCCCCCCTCCTCCTATAAATAGATACCCAGGCAACGTCAGGTTATCGCTAGTAATGAATAACTCTTCGTACATATCGTTTGCACGAAGCTCCTACAATATGCAACCGGTTCAGTTTGTAGTGAGGACTCAGCTATGTAGCTGGGGGTTATTTTAATCTAATGAAAACAGCTTGCAAACTGGTCATGAGCCAAGAGTGTGATTTGGTTGCAAAAAGAGCATAAGGCTAGATCCAAGCGAAACAACTTGAGACAAGTGATTCTCTCTGTAATGGACTGATCAGATCAGACCTAGAATATGAGGTCTGATTTTGGGCACTGTATTTTAGGAAGGACATTGGCAGGCTGGAGCATGTCTGGAAGGGCTCCTATGATATGCAAACTGACCAGCTGTGGTGTTTTAGGAAGAACACGGGTAGACTGGAGCATATCTGCCCAACAGCTGCAAAACTTTTCTGAAATTGTGTTTTCCTTTCACGCGCCTCATATTTGAGGCCTGAGCCATGCAGGGGAACATTAAAATGCTAAGCCAGGTCCTCAGCATGTCATGAAGATGTTTAGAAACGAATAACGCCCTTTTTATGTTTAGTAATATAGACACTCTCTCTGCTTTATAAGTGGCAACAGGGTAGGATGGTAATTTGCGATAGTGTCAAATATCCGTAGCTCTGGTCCAGACTATGGTTGAAGGTTTGTTCTCTGAGCTTGTGGGTTTGGTTTCTGAATATATATTTTTTTAATTTTTTATTTCTCATATATACATTCACAATTATATGATCTCATAACTGTTATTAATAATATGTATTTGTAACAATTTTTCTCCCCTACAGTTGACAATATACTTGAAATTGCTTTCTTACCATCCCATAAACCCATCTTATCTTACAACAATCCTACTTCTTCTTCCTTCCTTCCCTCCTTTCTTCCCTCCATTCTTCTCTCCTTCTCTCCTTCCTTCCCTCCTTCCTTCCCTCCCTCCTTCCCCCTTCCCTCCCTCCTTTCTTCTCTCCTTCCTTCCTTCCCTCCTTCCTTCCCTCCTTCCTTCCCTCCTTTCTTCTCTCCTTCTCTCCTTCCTTCCCTCCTTCCTTCCCTCCCTCCTTCCCCCTTCCCTCCCTCCTTTCTTCTCTCCTTCCCTCCTTCCTTCCCTCTTTCCTTCTTTCTTCTCTCCTTCTCTCCTTCCTTTCCTCCTTCCTTTCCTCCTTCCTTCCAGCCTTCCTTCTCTCCTGCATTCCCTCCTTCCTTCCCTCCTTTCTACTCTCCTTCTCTCCTTCCTTCCCTCCTTCCTTCCCTCCTTTCTTCTCTCCTTCCCTCTTTCCTTCCCTCCTTCCTTCCCTCTTTCCTTCCCTCCTTCCTTCCCTCCTTTCTTCTCTCCTTCTCTCCTTCCTTTCCTCCTTCCTTTCCTCCTTCCTTCCCCCCTTCCTTCTCTCCTGCATTCTCTCCTTCCTTCCCTCCTTTCTACTCTCCTCCCCTCCTTCCTCCCCTCCTTCCTTCCCTCCCTCCCGAATATTTTGTTACCAAGCTAGGTAACATCTTCAGTCGAATTCAGTGGTAACATCTTCAGCGGAGTAGGATGGTAATTAGCATAATGAAATTCGCCATGAAATAATGGCCAGTGCTATGTGATATTTGCTTTCCTGATCCAGGGCAATTTTGTTAAACTAAACTAAACTAAACTTAAGATGTTCCTTGGGCATACGGATGAATGTTTCAGTTCAAGGACCACTCAGTACTATGCACAGGGGTTGCGTTACGCTACTATGCCTAACGCAACCACTGTGCACTTTACACACTCATAACCCAACTATGCTAAAGTTGTGTTATGAGTGGGCAAAACCCACAAGCGATACGCTACGTGACAAATTAATTAAGTGGATAACTGGTATTCTGCTTAGGGTAGCTTCCGGTATGTTTTATTGCACAAGTGGCTTCATTTTTAAACACCTAACATTTTATAGTTTATAGTTTGTTTCGGTTTGAGGCTGTTAATAAAAGTTCATTAGTTTAGACTTGTTTAGCTTAGCCTGTTGAAGTCAGCCAGAAAATTCCTTAAAAGGGAAGAAAGGGATCCTTTAGTGCAGTGTTTTTTTTTTTTAAACAAAAACAAAAACGTGGCAACCTTAAGATGTCTGGACTTCAACTCTCAGAATTCCCCGGACAACATGCTCCCAGGACAATCTGCAAATTCTTAAGTTAGTCCCACATCACTCTTGAGACTGTGGAGATAGGACCCAGGGCCTATTAGCTCTTTCTACCATAGGAATAGAAGGAACTAACAGAATGCACACCCATTTTACTGTAAATTGTTGAGATTGATGTTTATTTCATCCAAAAATGCTGGCTGGATTACAAATGGCCATTTCACTTCCAGCAGATCTCCCCCCCTCCCAATGGACAATTCCTAGCCAGGCCAGATTCCTGCTAATGCATTTGGGTGTGAACTTAAAGTCTATAGAAGAAAATATGCAACCGGAAAGAGCTGGAAGTAAAAGAGATGAAATATCATTCTTCGGTCAATCTCCATCTAAATTACTGGGCAGCACTATGCTTTAATTCTTACAAATAAAAGGGAGGGAGGGGGACCTTATCAGAGGCATTTCTTTATTTTCATCATACAATATTTATTTCAGTCACTCGATGGTAATCCCACTGTTCTGTTCCAAAGAGGTAAGAAAAACTGTTTCAAGAAAACCAAGGAGACCGTAGGAGATGGTCAGAAGTATTCTTCTGGCGTATGGGACTCTGAAAAGGTGTATTCAGAAGATGCTTTCTTGGATTTTGAAAACAGATGTATTCAGAAGATGCTTTCTTGGGTTTTCAAAAAAAAAGATGTATTCAGAAGATGCTTTCTTGGATTTTGAGAACAGATGTATTCAGAAGATGCTTTCTTGGATTTTGAAAACAGATGTTCAGAAGATGCTTTCTTGGATTTTGAGAACAGATGCAATTCAGAAGATGCTTTCTTGGATTTTGAGAACACATGTATTCAGAAGATGCTTTCTTGGATTTTGAAAAACAGATGTATTCAGAAGATGCTTTCTTGGGTTTTCAAAAAAAAAGATGTATTCAGAAGATGCTTTCTTGGATTTTGAAAACAGATGTATTCAGAGGATGCTTTCTTGGATTTTGAAAACAGATGTATTCAGAGGATGCTTTCTTGGATTTTGAAAACAGATGTATTCAGAGGATGCTTTCTTGGATTTTGAAAACAGATGTATTCAGAAGATGCTTTCTTGGATTTTGAAAACAGATGTATTCAGAAGATGCTTTCTTGGATTTTGAAAATAGATGTATTCAGAAGATGCTTTCTTGGATTTTGAAAACAAATGCATTCAGAAGATGCTTTCTTGGATTTTGAAAACAGATGTATTCAGAAGATGCTTTCTTGGGTTTTCAAAAAAAAAAGATGTATTCAGAAGATGCTTTCTTGGATTTTGAAAACAGATGTATTCAGAGGATGCTTTCTTGGATTTTGAAAACAGATGTATTCAGAGGATGCTTTCTTGGATTTTGAAAACAGATGTATTCAGAGGATGCTTTCTTGGATTTTGAAAACAGATGTATTCAGAAGATGCTTTCTTGGATTTTGAAAACAGATGTATTCAGAAGATGCTTTCTTGGATTTTGAAAATAGATGTATTCAGAAGATGCTTTCTTGGATTTTGAAAAACAAATGCATTCAGAAGATGCTTTCTTGGATTTTGAAAACAGATGTATTCAGAAGATGCTTCTTGGGTTTTCAAAAAAAAAAGATGTATTCAGAAGATGCTTTCTTGGATTTTGAAAACAGATGTATTCAGAAGATGCTTTCTTGGATTCTGAAAACAGATGTATTCAGAAGATGCTTTCTTGGATTTTGAAAACAGATGTATTCAGAAGATGCTTTCTTGGATTTTGAGAACAGATGTATTCAGAAGATGCTTTCTTGGATTTTGAGAACAGATGTATTCAGAAGATGCTGAATACAGACAGGTGGGTGGGTGGGTGTTAACATAGTCTCAATAAGAACAAGAATGCACTTATATACGGTTGTTCTTTTTCCCCCCCTTTTTTTTCTCTTTTCTTTCTTTATATTTTTTTTTCCTTGGTTTATTTTACTTTTTATCAGATTATAATAAACAACACTTGAATAAAGGAATACACCAAGGAGGGAGGTAGAGGGAAAGAGGAGGGAGGAGTAAGGAAGGAGTAAGGGGAATGTAAGGAGGGCGTGTTGGGAGTAAGGGGAGAAGGAAGGTTTGAGGGGAAAGGGAAGTAGGAGGGGAGCGTTAGAGGGAGGAAAGGAAAGTTGGAGGGGGTAGATGGGGTGTATGGAGGATGGAAGTGTCAGGTGGGGTTGTGAATGATGAGTTGTGTTTTCTTTTTTCTTTTATTTTTTATTTTTATTTTTATTTTTTTTCTTATAGCAAATACCCTGTATATAAGTGATTGTAAAATGGAATGTGAAAATGAATAAAATATATTAAAAAAAAAAAAAAAGATGCTTTCTTGGATTTTGAAAACAGACCGGAGGAGGAATTACAGAACCAGTCAGCCGAGAAAAGAAAAGCTGCTGTGGGCTGTACAATTGGGGGAAGGGCCTTAACAATTTTTAGAATTGGGGTGTTCCCAGGAAGCTATGTTAGAAGAAGGGGGAAAAAAACCCCAGTGTATTTTGGGAAGCCCTGATCCAGAAGTTAAAGCTTTGACTATATAATGCAAAAGCGAGAATAATTGGGGAAGACCCTGATACTTAGAAAAAAAATCAAACGCTATTAAAAACAACAACAGGACAATGGAAAGCAGTGTATCTAAGGAAGGTAGATGCCACCTCGGATGACATGGGCAGGAGCTTACAAGGGCTCAAAAAGTTGGTCCCCTTGTAGACAAAGGAATGTCTCCCGAGGTCATGAAGTTTCAGAAGCAACTGGGTGACCTAACAACTACCAAGAAATGATCTGTGGTCTTCATTGCTGAAGTGTAAGGAATAGTTCTAGGAGAGGAAATGAGAAGATGGTGGACTGATGGAAGGAGGAACAATGGAAAGGAGGTGGATCTCAACCCCTTGTGCGATTCCAAGGAGATCGATAAATTCAACTCTGATGTCAACAGGACTACAGTTTACATGCCTGCTGTTGTATCCCATTTGATCCTTGCCACCCAACTTCCCCTTTCCCTTACTTCAGTAGGTGCTTTGTAGAGTCGGAGTATGCTTATCGGTGAACACCTAAAGCTCGTCACAACTCTTGTACAGATCGAGCTGCTGGGACCTCAAAACCTCATCCTATGGCTGGCAGTAAATGGCAGTAAAGAGAGAGGAAATCCTGTGTTCTTCATGTCTGTGTGTGAATAAAGCTGCTGTATCTTTCGATGCAATTGCCCAGTGCAGATGAATTCATGCCCTTTTGCTTCTCTTCTGTATCTCAAGAAAGAGAAGATAGATCCTTTCAGGAATTGTGGAGCTTATACAGGACCACCAGTAAGGCGATATTTATGACCATGATGACGAGGCCAAAACCAAGCGCTGCGTGGGAAAACTTGCGGGCCAAATTGGAATTTCGCCGCGCAGCCATGATGTTTCCAGTATGGTTGGCATCTCGGGTCTAGAGAGAGAGAGAGAGAGAGAGGGAGGGAGGGAGAGGGAGAGAGAGAGAGAGAGAGAGAGAGAGAGAGAGAGAGAGAGAGAGAATGATGCAATGGATTAGTGGAAAAAAAACCAACAAACCCTCTTTAGCTGGAGATTATTTTCTGTTTACGGGAATAGATAGTGCCAAATGGTTTCACAACAGGCGTCCTTGCAGTGGATGATTAAGAACTTCTTTATCTCAATGAACAAGCACTGTTTAGCAACCCAACTTTGTAGGTTACGATAGGACAGACTCCACTCTTTGCTATACGTTCTGGCCCGGGGCTCAGAGCAGGATTTTTCAAAATCCATCCTTACTCTTATTTGTTTGATAAGTTTATTATTTATTGATAATTGTTAACTATTAGCATTGTAGTTCCCTGCTCATTCCAGATATAAGTGCCAACTTCGAAATTTTATTTTGAAACAGCCTTCCACTGACTTGGCTGCTATTTTTGGCCATCTCTTTTTACTCTTGTTCTTTCGTTAGACTTGATTTCTTTGGTAGTTGTTACACCTAGAGTAAGGGTGAGTGTGCTTCATGATTTGCATTTAGCTACCATTCTAAACTTAGCCCATGCATGTTAAAAACTTAGCGATTCATTTATTGTTGATC